>NC_061066.1:8739460-8809460 GCF_021917145.1 Hypomesus transpacificus
GACATTCCCCAAGGCAAGTAGGGTAAAGTGCCTTGCCCGATGACACAACGTCATTTGACATGGCCGGGAATCGAACCTGCAACCTTCTGATTAATAGCCCGATTCCCTAACCACTCAGCCATCTGACTCCTGTTAATATTTCCTCACTAAAATAATCTGCAGTTTAAAAATAAACTAACTAACAAAAAGTATTCATTTATCGCCCATTATAAATGCCGATACCGATAGATTGGAAAATGCCTAATATCGGTATATCGGTCGGGCTCTAATGTGTGTGCGTGCGTGCATGTTCCTGGCTCGTAGATAATCACTCTCTTTGTAGAGACACTTCAGTTCCACTCCTGTGTGTTGAAGGAGGGGCCCAACAGCTGTTCCTTATACAGACCACATCCTCCCTCCGAACACACACACACACACACCAACACGTACAAGCATCTGTTTGAAGGACATCTTATAGCTGGCCAGGCATATTACAGAGGTTGAGTTTCTATTAATGAGTGTAAGAGCTGTGAACACAGCCAGCCAAGGAACATTCACCAATGCAGTGTCCTGTGGTGCTAATCAGGCCATCCACATTACCAGACTGACTATAGCCCGCTTAGCACTCTGTTTGATATTCTGATTTCAGAAAACATTGTAAATACTAACAGCTTAAGAGGTGGCATATAATCAATCTGTAAAAAAATTACCTTTACTTTGTGTAGAAGAAAATTGTCAAAACAAATCTGAGTGTAAAATCAACTGTGGACAATCACAGATCAGCCCTCTCTAATCATCCAGTCACCCCCTAACTGTGTGTGCGTGCGTGTGTTCCCTGAACAGTAAATTAGTAACTCCCACCTCAGTTTCCTCGTTTCAGTCGCAGCTCTCATCTCATTAAGAAACAAACATCCCGGATCACACACACGCAAACACACTCATATACAACACTCAGTCCCTCACACACACACACACACACACACACACACACACACACACACACAGTCCCCAGTCTGGCAGGTGCTGACCGTTGTGATCTGATTATTGTTACATCATGAGACTGAATGTCAAGAGAATCCGCTGGTATTTCCAGGTCTAAATCAGGCCTTTCTTCCTCACAGACCCTCGTGTAGAGTCCTGGGAAGAGGCTGGCATTTTACTGGACCTCTTCCACAACTTTGGCCTTAGAGTTCTGTCTAAGGGCTGTTCAGCTGAACTCACCAAACACTTTCATCCTGTCAACAACAAGCAATGTGTACCCGTTCTCCCGACTCAGCTGAGAAACAGGCTCTCGACCCAGCTCCTGGAACTATGTTGACATAGTCAGGCCAGATCTGAGTTAGCTGTAGACCTTGTTTCCCAGGCTTTATTCTTCCCTCTCTCACTACCCTCTCTCTTCATCCGTCCCTGCCCTCCACCCTGACGGTGTAGTCATCTGCCTGTTCCAGTGTTGTAAAGTGTACCATGGTGGTCATTTAAAATATACTTTCTACCCCCAAGCATCATTTCACTCATCTATCCACCCTATTTCACCCAACCAATGCCTCTCTGTGTTCTCAAGTCAAGACCAGGTCCTCCTACCTGAGAGGTGAAGTTGGCCATGGTGGTGGTCTCGATATCTTTCTTCCCCAGGATCTCCATCTTGACGTGCGAGGAGGGGAACTTGCAGGAGAAGTAGTCCAGGAAGTCTGGAAGGTAACAGGCCGCTCCGTGGACGATGCCCATCACGTAGTGTGCAGCCTGGGCCTGGTCCTCGCTGAAGGTCAGGGTGACAAACTCCTGGGCGAACCGCTGCCTCTCCTGGGGGGTCAGAGCCTCCAGCTCTCTGTTGTAGGCGTGGGCCACCAGGGCCCCTCCGTTGGGCTGCTCCTCCACGTGGACCAGGCGGCTGAACTCCATGCCGTCCAGCCCAGGGTAGGAGCACTGAGCCTGGGGGGGCTTTGGGTCTGAGTCCCTGGAGGGGGTCTTGTCGTGTTTTGGGAGGGCCAGGGGGTTGTTCTGAATGGGGAGGGGGGGTTTGAAGTCCCCCTTGTGGGAGGGGGAGAGGTGCTTGGCAGGGAGGAGACCAGCGCAGGCTGTCTGGCTGGACCTGTGGTACATCTTGGGGCGCCTCCGTCTCTCCACTTCTTTGTGTTTCTTTTTCTTTTTCTTCTTCACCTTTTTGATCTGCAACTCCTCCGAGTTTATTTTGGGCTTCTCTTTATCGCCTGGAACAGAGGACGGTGGGAGAGAGAGGGAGAGAGCCAGGGGGGTGGAAGAGAAAGAGTAGGAGACAGAGAGGGAGAGAACAAGGTGTTAGACTGAAGACAGAAAACACTGTCGCTGCCAGGGCAGAGCACATCACGGTGAGCTGTTCATTCAGACTCCACTGACGTATCAGGAGAGCAGTAGATTACAGTAACCACAGGGTACACACACAGCTGCTGCTGCTACCCTGGAGAAGTCAAACAGAGGGAAAGAGAGAGAGAGAGAGAGAGAGAGAGAGAGAGAGAGAGAGAGAGAGAGAGAGAGAGAGAGAGAGAGAAGGGAGCAAGAGAGAGAAAAAGAGAGAAAGGAGCGAGAGAGAGAGAGAGAGAGAGAGAGAGAGAGAGAGAGAGAGAGAGAGAGAGAGAGAGAGAGAGAGAGAAAAGGAGAGAGAAAGAAAGAGGTGGTGTTGTTTAGCTTCTCACCCTGACCACAGATGATTATGGTCTCATGTTTCGAGGAGGCCTCCTTACTAACCCTGAACACTCTCATCTCCAGAGCAGGATCTGAAACTCACTTTCCTCCTCGTCTGGACCCTAATACTGTCTCTGTAAGGGCACCTGGCAACTATGAGACAGCACATCATATAGAACTGCATGCTAAGTACATTCTATCAGGCTGGCATATTTAACTGGCTGTTTGGCAGGCTGACCATGTTTATTTTGGTAGCTCAGAGCACATGACTGTGTGTGTGTGTGCATGTGTGTGTGTGTGTGTATGCGTGTTATGGCCTGCTGCTTTAAAGAAGTAGCTGCAGCCTCAGTCCAACCCGGGTGACTGCTGCAAGCTATTAAGCCACAAACTGAAACACGCACGCACACAGTGCCCTCCCTTTCCCCTCCCTCCCTCCCACACACACACACACACACACTGTACACAAACCCCATACACACACCCACACACATATTTGCCATGAGAGAAGGACATAGACACATGTCCAGAATATGTAAGTAATCAGAAAGACAGACAGACTGAAAGAGAGAGAGAGACAGAGAGAGAGACAGAGAGAGAGACAGAGAGAGAGAAAAAGACAGACAGACAGAGACAGACACAGAGAGAGACAGACACAGAGAGAGAGAGAGAGAGAGAGAGAGAGAGAGAGAGAGAGAGAGAGAGAGAGAGAGACTAGCTTCTAATCCATCTCAGACCACCCTTCCCCCTACCGTGGCACACACACACTCTAGTGTAAAGTAGCTTGACAGCGGGCCAGACACAGTCATTTAAACCATCATCGCTGTTCCACAGAGCAGAGGTCATCATGGATAAATACATAACGTGCATACATGCGTTTCCACACACAGGCACATGCACAGCGCATGTGGCTCACAGCAGGAAAGACGCCAGACTAAAAGCAGATCATCTCACTGCTCCTTGGCCAATCCTCTGATGGAACAAATAAAACTAACTGAATTTTTATGTGAAAATATGTTTAGTGGCAAAAGCGAGATAAAGAGAGAGATCTGTCTGGCCTCTGAGACAGGCAGACAGTAGACAGGGAACTAGAGAGACAAAATACAGTCATGCTCTGAAACCACTAATGAAGGGACAGTTGATAGAACGCTCTGGTTTTTCCCTAGACTGAAATGGGACAAACACACACACACACACACACACACAGACACACACAGACACACACACACAGCTCCTCGGGGGCAGGACAGTGTAGCGTTGCTCTTGGCTAACTGGCAGTTGGATGATCTCATCGGATCTTCAGAAGATGCCTCATAGTGCAAGGCTGTAAATACTCTCTCTCTCTCTCTCTCTCTCTCAAACACACACACAGAGTCACTGCCATTCTCATATTAACCTTCCAGCATCATTGTGATCCACCCGAAACACTCGTCTTTAACCTATTACACACCAAAAACAAGTGTTTTTGAACTGGGGGAACAACCCCCGCCTGACTGGGTCACCGCCGTGCAGTCCCCACTCAGCACAACAAGGAGAGCCGTTTCCACATCACAAAAAAACCCTGGAGAGACAGACGAGTAGCACACAGGACAGCGTGTAGACGGCTCCATCACAGAGGAGGGTGGTGGAACACAGGACAGTGTCTAGACGGCTCCATCACAGACGAGGGTGGTGGAACACAGGACAGCGTCTAGACGGCTCCATCACAGACGAGGGTGGTGGAACACAGGACAGCGTCTAGACGGCTCCATCACAGACGAGGGTGGTGGAACACAGGACAGCGGGTAGACGGCTCCATCACAGAGGAGGGTGGTGGAACATAGGACAGCGTGGAGACGGCTCCATCACAGAGGAAGGTGGTGGAACATAGGACAGCGTGGAGACGGCTCCATCACAGACGAGGGTGGTGGAACACAGGACAGCGTGGAGACGGCTCCATCACAGAGGAGGGTGGTGGAACACAGGACAGCGTCTAGACGGCTCCATCACAGAGGAGGGTGGTGAAACACAGGACAGCGTCTAGACGGCTCCATCACAGAGGAGGGTGGTGGAACACAGGACAGCGTGGAGACGGCTCCATCACAGAGGAAGGTGGTGGAAGAGAGAGGCACTGCATTGTCTGAGACACTGAGCAGCGCTGAGCCTGTGAACTTTGCTAACAATTCAACCAGGTGGACAGGGCCGTGCACTGGCCAGATTAACTCAGCGGCCCTGACATTGTGTGTGTGTGTGTGTGTGCATGCCGAGAGGAAGGGAAATGTTAGTTGGGGGATGTGGTGGACTGTCAATGAGGAAATGAAGTCTGCAAGGCTTGTGTTTTGACACAAGTCTGACCTTATGAAGTGTGGCTCCTTCTGTTAACACACACACGCGTGGATTGAGCAGCAAGCATGTACATGCGCATACGTGTCCATGCAGAGTTTGCATATAGTATCTCGTCTAGTGTGGGTGGGAGGTGTGTGTGTATGTGTGGGAGGGTTGTGTGTGTGGTGGAGATGTGTGTGTGTGTTTGTAGGTGGGAGATGTGTGTGTGTGTGAGAGAGGGTTGTGTGTGTGGTGGAGATGTGTGTGTTTGTAGGTGAAAGGTGTGTGTGTGTGAGAGGGTTGTGTGTGGTTGAGATGTGTGTCTGTTTGTAGGTGAAAGGTGTGTGTGTGTGTGTGAGAGGGTTGTGTGTGTGGTTGAGATGTGTGTCTGTTTGTAGGTGAAAGGTGTGTGTGTGTGTGTGTGTGAGAGGGTTGTGTGTGTGGTGGAGATGTGTGTCTGTTTGTAGGTGGGAGGTGTGTGTGTGTGTGTGGCAGGTGGAGTTGACAGCACGTACCTTTTTGCAGAAGCTTGACCTCTCCGTTCTCCCGCTTTATCTCATTCATTGCTTTGTGTTTTTTCTTCTCTTTCTCCCTCTCTTTCACTTTCTCCTTGTCCTTTTTGTTCTCCCTCTCTTTCGTTGTCTCCGTGGTGTGGTGGTCTGACAGGCAGAGGGGGGGGGGGGGGGGGGGGGGGCAGAGAGGGGGGGGGAGAGGGGGGGGGGGGTCACGTCAGGGTTCAGATTAAAGCAGCTTTAGAGCTGGTTATAATAAGCATGGTGTTTGGGTTGTAAGTGGACATTTTCACATCCCTATATTTACAATTATTTACAAAACATTTGAGACAGAAATCTGTTTTTGGGAGGACAATTTATAGCCTTAAATGCATCACACCGGTAGTCGAGCAAAAGGCTCTAAACTGCACTAGGAAGTGGCTGAAGATGATCCCATTCACAGCACAACACTTTGCAGACTTAAGTGTGTGTTTGTGTGTGTGTGCATGCAGGCACGTGTGTGTACAGTGACCTAATGAACCGAAGGCTTGTGATCACTAGTATGAGGTAGCAGATGACATCACCGTCTATCTGTCACAAGCAGACTGCCATTATGCTACAAGCCCTTAGGTCTCTGGAAGGCCTAGACTACAACCAAGCTGACCAGGAAGTTTACAGGCTGCTCTGCAGTGTTGGGGTAGGTTGGTAGCTAGCTAGCTGGATGACTGGCTTATCTGGATCGATGTATGAATCTCTTACTGGCAGGCTGGCTCACTGCCTGGTTGCCTGGATACCTACCTGGCAGGCTACAAGATTGGATGGATTTTTGGGCAGCTTGATGGATAGATGGATGATTATCTGACTGACTGGCTTACTGTCCACAAACTTTAGGAGCTAGGACATGATCCAGGACCATCTTTCAGTTTAATCCACTTGACTCCATGTTACACACAGCCACGAGAGCATAAAGTCTGAACTGATGTCACTTGTATTCCCCAATTACTGGAATCAGCGACTCATGAAAATGGTCTATGTCCATCAGACAGAGGGGCCAGGGGCAAACTGCATGAATAACATCCTTTGTTATGACAACTATGAACGAAAATCTCTAGGGTAAATTGTCTACAGAAATGAGGTAGAAATGTCAGTGACTCTGGTTTGTCTAACGGTGAGACAGATAGCTGTTCGCAGCTGTTTGAGTTATATTGGGGGGGGCGTGGTGGCTAACATAAACAACATGGACGGGCGTTGGTTTATAACAACGTAAATACTACGTTAAATTCAAATAGTCTTCCAATACGACCCTCCTAGTACCACTATCGGCAAACCAGTTTGTAATTATTTCCCCATTAACTCGCCGTTTCCTCGGCCATTATAACACTATTACGCCGCGAAAGCGTTATGTACACCATTACATTTGTTTCGCGCTGGTTGTTTATTGTTTGTTGTGTTAACAGTTTAAACACAATTAGGTATGCTTCAACACTGCAATGTTTCCAATCCTTCTTAGCTAAACCATTTAAACTCTACACGGACATTCTGCCCAGACTCGAGTGCTTCTAGACCTCGCTGCGGGTTCAGGAGCGGGTGAACACGCAGCCATCAGCCAACGACTGACTAAACTCCAACACAACCCCTAACGCTAGTCAATTACATCGTAACGATAACAGACAGAAAAATCCAAATTCAAAACGTACAATAATAACGGGAATTTGTATTCATTTCAACAGGTCAATATATTATCTATACAATTTCGGAATTTCCCATTACAAAATAACCGCAGTTTTATTCACATGAGCATATTTCTCGCCACGGGCCTCGCATGCTCGTGTCCAGCGAGGAGACAAGTAGCTTGCTACTCCTACTGTACAGCTAACTGAATGGCGGGCAGCGGGGTTGCTTGTTTGAAAGCTACAAAAATACAAGCCTAACTTTCTACAAATATGTTGCTGGTAGTCAAGCGACAACAAAACACTATCGACTATAGCCTACCTTTTTGCACCAACTTCACTTCTCCGTTTTCCCTCTTCATCCCCGGAGACGTAACATTAACGTTATTGAGACTAATAATATTTGTCCCGGGTCCTGGAGGTTTGTTTTTCTTCTTATCTCTCTCCTTCTCTTTATCGCGTTTCTCCTTAGGCTTTTTCAGTTTGGCAGGCGAGGATAGGAGGAAATCGCTTTGCTTGAAGACTTTGTGGATGGGAGGCTTCTGTTGAGGCGCCGAGGGGTTGGTCGCCTTAACCGGACCGATGCTCCATGTTGTCGGGCTACTGTAAGTCTGGCTCGGCTCCTGCTTCGCCCCAGCGTTGACTCCCACTCCCGCTCCTCCATCGCCATTTAGTTTCTTGAGCTTAAGACTCTTTTCGTCGCTCCGGACTTTCTTGGGCGGCGGCGGCTGATGGTCCCGGGAGGATTGCGGCCGTGCCTGCGAAGCTTTTTTAGACTCTTTCGGTTTGGCGAGCGGGCTTTTAGCCGCTGCACCAAAGTGAATGAAGCCCAGTGACTCCGCCATCTTGGGGCTCACTCTCTCTCTCTATTTACTCTTCTGAGCGCTGGTGCTGTTTTGCGCGAGACGGGGAGGGGGCGGGGTGGCGAGCTTGCGCGCTGATGACAGGCAGGCAAAACGGTTGAGGGAGCCGAGCCGAGGCGGAGTCTGTTGCGACTGTACTTAGCTTCGTTGGTAGGAGGAGTAACGGGGATAGGCTGGGCATCGAGTTATTACATCAGGAGACTACGGGTATGTCGCAGAAAAGGAGGGAACGCTGCATAAAGCTTTCAGTGGTGACATTATGATAAATATGCTGTTCTTTTTCATGCAGATGAAAAGAATAGTCCTTTAAATATTTTCAATTCATATACCCTGGCCTTCGATCGATTTTTAATACATGTTCCACTAAATGATGTGTTCGCTACGAAAGATAGTAAAAATAATATACAAAATATTCAAAACATAACTTGTTCTAATTCTGTCCGCTGTTGACCTCGTGGCCTCTCGCCAAGGACTGTAGGACACAGGCATTGAGAGACAGAGTGGCGGTCTGGGGGATGACAAACTGTCTGGCCGACCGAACAGTCACCTCCTCTGCCTTCCTCCGGGGAAAACACAGTGGGGAGCACCTCTCTACATAAAAAGGAAATAAATAGTGGGGGTGGGGGGAGGTAGAGAGAGCGAGAGAGAGAAAAACAGCCAGATATAAAAAGAAATAAGTGGAGAGAGATAGGTCAAAGGGATTTCGCTTGGCTATGGCAGCTGCTACCAACCAGTGAACAACCTGGTACACAAACCCAATCCTCCCGTTAAACATCTGTAGAATGTCATCTGAGTCAATTGAGTTATAACACAAGGACTAACTGTCAAGAGTGCATATACTGTTGTGCTTTTATTTATGTGGAAAATATATCAGATGTTTTCTACAGAACGGTCTATTTTATGGAACAGAACAACGTAGCAATTATGCCATGTTCCATTTATAGTAAAAGGGAACTGAAAAGGCAACGTCAATCAATTATTCTGTCCCCATCTCATTTAACGACTATACGCCTCTGGAATCCATAATAGTATACTGATCAACAGCAATGTTTGCACATACTTATTAAACTGCGACACCTCATTAACACAGATAATCTGAGGGCAGACAGACAGAGCAGGCAAGGTATAAATACTGCTCAGGATTCTCTACATAGAATATTGTTGTATATGTTCATGAAATGAATAATAAAAAGTGTGTGATACAGCTCAAAACCAACCATATCTGTGTGCACTGTATTGCATTCACATATTTTCCCACCTGCCATTAATCAGTATGCTAAATGAATGCATGGGAAAGACCCTCAAGATCTGTTTAAACATTTCCACTAATCTGCAGGAGTGCTTTTGCATTTCATGCCAAGTTAACAGCATGGGGGGAAAAGCCGCTGGTCTAAATGTAGTTACATTTACATTTAGTCATTTAGCAGACACTCTTATCCAGAGCAATTTACAGTAAGTACAGGGACATTCCCCCGAGGCAAGTAGGGTGAAGTGCCTTGCCCAAGGACACAACGTCATTGGCACAGCCGGAAATCAAACCGGTAACCTTCAGATTACGAGCCCAAATCCCTAACCACTCAGCCACCCGACTCCCTACTGGTTCCCCATGTCTGCAGACGTGTTCAGAGCTGATGTTGGGTGCCCTGCACTCCCACCTGCAGTGAGGAAATGATTGTTATATTAGTGCAGGGGAGGAAAGCCCCTGGTTTGACAGAACCCCCCCCCCCCCCCCCCCCCCCGGTGAGCTCACTTCCTGTCGTGTTTACAAGAGCCCCAGATGATTCCATCTACTCATCTCTGCTCGTACCAGGAGTGTATATCACAAGCACACACACACGAAGGAAAACAAGTCAAGAGAGTGTCATCTGATGTCTTTCTCTTTTACTGACAGGTCGATTGAGTTCAGCAACATACAAACAGATGTGTGTGTTATATGTTTGTGTGTGTATGCATGTGTGTGTGTGTGGGAGGGGGGAGTAGCTGAGAGAGTCCCAGAGGTGACACAGAGCACACACACACTGCACTCGCTCCAGTGATGGATGTTGATTGGAGGAGGATGAGGAAGTTGGGTGCTCTCTGAAAGGCACGGGGGGGGGGGGGCTCTGAAAACAAGTCCAGTGGTCCAGTAGAGAAGAGAACAGGGCATGATGGAACCAACAACAGTGTATACAAAAATAACCTTTAGAATACAATTTACAAAAAAGAGCATTATTATTATTACTACAATCTTATCTTGAGCCCGTTTGCCATTGTGATAGGACTGGCTGTTTTCACCAAAGTCCAGTCAATTAAAACTTTGAACATATAATTAGAGACATGAAAAAAAAAAAAAACAAGATAGAACAATGACAACCCTGAAGTATTTGCTGAAACAAAAGGAGGGCAAAACTATTGACAGTTTGGGCAACCTTATCAGGGACAGAGACTCATGCACTGACTTCTTACATCTTCTGTTATTAAGAATACTTAAGACAGCAAAATCTGAAATATTATATACCTAGTCGCCCTGTACATTTATTAAACAATGCATATATAACTGGAGCTATCGAGAAGTTAGCGAGGATCGAAACAAACAGAACAAAAACAAAATCCAACAGTAGTCCTCAGTCCCTAGCCACACGCTTCTGTCACAAGTCTCAAAGCACAGAAGACAAGAAAGTGTCTTTCCGAAATGCTAAAGAAAGAAACAGAAGAGGTGTAGAAGTAGAATGTCAGTTTCTCTTTTTCTTTCTTTCTCTCTCTTTCTCTCTTTCTTTCTTTCGAAGGATAAGGCAGGTACATGGTCCCAGCAAAGAAGGAGAGAAACACTGAAACAACTCCAATAGGAACCAAGGGGACTAGGCAGGAACATCCAACATGGCCGACTTGGTAGTGATGCATAACTGGAACAGTCCGCTCCAGGAGTTCTGTATCTACGGCGATTAGAAGAATAGCACCAGCACACACACACACACACACACACACACAGAGAGCCCCTGGCAACCAGCGAGAGTACAGCGCACCGGTGGAGCGCTGCACCTTGGGTAGTTCATGCATGTTGCTCTGCAGATGGGTGGCAGTTCAGGAGGAAGGAAAGAGAGTCGATGAAAGGATGGAACAGCATTCAGGGGCCTTCTCCCTGGGATACAGTGGCACTTAAAGGAGCGTGTAGGTGAGGGGGGACAGTGGGGGGGCTTTGAGGTTTTAGCATGTGAGGAGAGGAGGGATGGGGGGGTTGTCATGTCCACTTCGAGGGGGGCTCCCTGGGGCCTTTGGGTTGTGTGGATCGCCTACCGAACCCTGGGAGAGAGGAGAAAAGAAAGGGAGGTTAGCGTGGCCAGTGGAGTGCTAATCTGTTCCATCTGGCCCCCATGTACCCCTCCTCCCCACAGCACACGTCCTCTCCTCCACTCACCCACCCGTCTCTGCGGCCTTGGTCTCTGCCGCTGCTGCGATCCCAGAAGTGACGGGGCCAGGCAGGGCCACCCTGCCCGCGGGCTCAGACACGCCCTTACTGTCCCGTCTCTCTCCGGACACGTCTAGGGAGCAGACAAACACACACACACACGTCAGCAGATGAGTGTGTAGCAAGGTACCCTTCCTATGCTTAGCTGGCTCTCTGACTCCACTGGACAGAGAGGACTGTGGGAAATTACTATGACACTTGAACACAGGCTCCATGTACAGAGGCTAGGGTGGAAGAGAGTGAGAGAAAAGAGAGAGAGAGACTAGCTTCAAGAGAGGAGTAATAAAGAAGTGGAACCAGACACCCTGCCAGACAGAATGACAACCAAACAACACACACAGACAGAGACAGACAGAGACAGCTAGACAGACCGAGACAGATAGACAGATAGAGCCTTTTCGCTGGTTAGAAAGGCATGACTGATTAATTTTCACGGAGATCTGCGGTGGTGATCAGATTAATTATGAGAGAGCTGCCCATCCCGGCTGTTTAGCATTTCAGAGGCAGAGGATGGGAGGGGAGGGGAGGGAGGGGAGGGGGGGGGAGGGGAGGGAGGGAGGGAGCATGGCCCTCACTGTAAGGGGTTACTTCAAAGACACTGACAGAATGGAAGTTTGGACACACACACACACACGTAGGAGCGGCTGAGTGTCCTGCCACGTGTAGGCCCTAGTGTCAGGAGGAGCCTCTCTGAAACATGCACGTACCTTTCTGTGATCTGAGAGGAGACCCCATGCTGGCTCCTGGCCCTGGCCCTGGTCCAGCCCTCTCCCCTGCATCACTCTGCTCCACAGCCCCCAATAACCTCACCTCTGTTGGGTCTGTAAGGAACAAGAACACACGATTAGTGAGAGAATTAAACGAGAAAGAGAGAGAGAGAAATCACTCCAGCTTTAACCAATCAAGTCGTTTTATTTAATCTTACCATCTTAATTGTATTCTTGTTTTTGCCTCGTTTTCAGAAGCATTCTGTTATCGCCCATGTATGAAATGTGCTATTAGGAATGAAGTTTCATTTTATTTCGTTATGTAAAGACTATTACACAGGCATCAACACAATCCTTCATGTCCCTTGCTCTCCTCCCCCTCCCCTGCTATTTTGTGTTACGAGCCACAGCTTATCATTACTCATCCACACATGGCCTGAGTCAAATAACGTACTACTAACATGGTGTAGAAGGTTTTAACAAAGACAAAAAAAGACCAGGGAGATCAAGGATGCTTCAGATGTTGACGTGCTTCAACTTCAAATAACTTGCGCCCCCTTGTGGTGGTATAGAGCACTGCACCAACTAGCTGGACAGCAGTGATACTGATGGAGTCAGTGTGGGACCAGGTCATTTCCAGCCAGGACAGACCAGAGCAGATCAGACCAGACTAGCCAAATCAGGCCAGGCCAGACCAGTCCAGGCTATACCAGATCAGGCCAGTCCAGTTCAGTCCAGGCTAGACCAAACCAGGCTGGGCCAGGCCAGGCCAGACCAGATTCAGGGGGACGCACCTGTGGCCAGTATGAAGGACTCAGGGGTTCTCTCAGGGAGGGGGGGAGGTGAGTCCTCGTCACTGTCTGGGCAGACAACATCACACGTTACAGGGGGTGGGGAGGAGGACGAGGATTAACGGACGGCAAAAAAGGTGGCAAAACAGAGAATAAGCAGCCAATGTGCCGACCTGCCCCAGGCGGCCCCATGGAAGCTGTCCCAGGGTCAGCTGGCCTCCCCAGATCCCAACTTCAAACATGAGGTGGAAGCTGGAACACTGATCCAAGATCAGCAGTTAAGGCGAACCCCCTCGGACCAAAGTCACCCGTCACAGCCAGTCACAGCCAGTCAAAACCAGTCTAAACCAGTCACGGTCCGTCACAAGCAGCCCACACCCACAGCGCAGACCATATCCCCGCACCCCAAGCAGCCCGCTCCAACGCAGGCCATTCCATTAGGAGCTTCAATCAGAGGCGACATGATGATGACGCCAGGAGATTTAGAGGTGATCAGTGAGCCAGAACACAACCCAGGATCTGATCCTGTCTGTGGATCTGATGCCAGGACAACGTGCACAATGTTGGAACAGACTTCATACAGTGTACACGGGAGCACACACAGAGATCCCACACCACACACACACACACACACACACACACACACACCACACACCACACACACACACACACACACACACACACACACACACACACACACACACACACACAGAGATCCCACACACACACACACACACACACACACACAACAGAGACCCACACACACAATCTTCCTCTCCACACACACCACACACACACACACACAGAGATCACACACACACGCACACACAGAGATCCCACACCACACACACACACACACACACACAGAGATCCCACACACACATTCATGACATTCCTTACAAATTCAGCCCCCCCCCCTTTCATATGAATAGAACCTCTACACTTGTCCTGCCAGCTGGACAGACCTTTACATTCATCTCACAGCGTACTTAAATCTCAGAAATACTTGAGGGGCGGTTTTGATTTGGTGCACCAGGCAGAATCAAACCGTGGAGCAACCCCTCAGAGTATACAGTCTCCATGCAAGATGACACAAATCAAGCGAACCCTAAAGCACCCTACCAGTCCCCGCTCGGTACCTGCGCGGCTACGTACCTGATTGCGTTCCCGTTGGCGACGGCGTCTTGGAGGCGTTCTGCCCGGCGATGGACATCGGCCACACCTTCCTGCTGGGCATCTGGTCGCTATGGTGTGGCGCCTTGGAAACCGTTGCCGTCGCCGTAGAGACACTACATGAGACGGGAGTGGGGGCGGAGTTTCTCGAGCTCTTGGCCTCGCCCTCCCCCTCCGCGTCGGAGTTGTCTGAGTGGAGGGGATTGGTGAAGCTCAGAGCAGTCCTGACGGGGGCGGAGCCACAGGGCTGGGGGGCGGAGTCTCGCACGCGGTTCTTTTCAGGTGTGGTTGGACTCTTCTCTAGGCCAGGGGGCGCGGCCCAGGCGGCATGCCCCGCCTTCTCCCCCTTCAGGGCCAGGTGATTGGGCCGGAGGGGGACGGGGCTGCCCCTCCCCCCGGGCTGGCTCTGCCCCCCGGGTAGATTCTCCCCCGCCCCCGAGTCCTCGGAGAAGGAGACGTTGTTGGAGTGGCGGGCCTTGAAGGCGTGGCTACGCTGCAGGATGTTGCCTCCGTCGAAGCTCCGAGGACCCTCCTGCAGCGGAACCTTCTTGATCTCGATGCTCAGCTTCCTCTCCGGCCGCTTCTCGCCGCCTCCGTCGCCCGGCGAAGGGGAGGAGGGGGAGGACGGGGTCAACGGGGGCTTCTCGGGCGCTTGGAGGCTGTCCGAGCCTGATTTGTTGTAGTTCTCGTTGAGGTCGGGCCCCTGTGCATTGTGGGGGTTGTGGTTCTGCTGGGCCTGGGCCAGGACATGGATGACTGGTTTGGGGTGGTAGCGGTCGTTGTCCTGGCGGACTTGGGTCACCGTGGGGAAGGCGGAGGGGGGAGATGGGGTGAGGATGGGGGGGACGGGGCGGGGCTCTGGAGGCTGCAGGATCTCCTCCTTCACATCCCCCTCGACCTGACTGCTGAGGGGAAGAGAGAGAGAAAGAGAGAGAGAGAGAGACAGAGAGAGAGAGAAGGGGGAGAGAGACAGAGAGACAGAGAGAGAGAGAGAGAGAGAGAGAGAGAGAGAGAGGAGAGAGAGAGAGAGAGAGAGAGAGAGAGAGAGAGAGAGAGAGGGGGAGAGAGAGAGAGAGAGAGACAGAGAGAGAGAGAGAAGGGGGAGAGAGAGAGAGAGACAGAGAGAGAGAGAAACAGAGAGAGAGAGAGAAGGGGGAGAGAGAGAGAGAGACAGAGAGAGAGAGAAACAGAGAGAGAGACAGAGAAACAGAGAGAGACAGAGAGCGAGACAGAGAAACAGAGAGAGAGCGAGACAGAGATAGAGAGAGAGGTGCTGTCAGTTTAACCCACAGACCACAAAAACGTACCCCACTCTCTCACCACCAGGAGGCAGCACACAGCCTGGATGCCAACCTGGTCACATAAGAAAAACACATTCCCTGCCCCTCACATAAACAAGTCTTTCAATGAATTATGGCAGTGGCTGGCTAGTCAAATGTTACTGCATCAAATGTGTTTCTAATGTGTAGCGTCTGGAGTGCAGTAGACTGCACAACAAAGAGCTCCCTCAGACTGAGACACATCATCAGGAGGGGGACCACTAATAACACCAGGAGCTGTGTATCTGGAGCTGTGAGGTCATACTGTGACAACAGAAGACCACGGGGGGGCGGGGGCGGGGGGGCAGAGAGACGACAGTATGATGAGAAAGTGAGAATGACAAGAGACGAGAGAGAGGAATGAGAGATAGACTGACGAAGGGAGAGAGGAATGAGAGGTAAAAAAAAGAAAGACAGACAAGAATCAGAACGCGGGAAGTGAGAGAGGTATCTTTTTCGACCAGATTTAACTGAAAGAATATTGAGATGGCAGAATGAAGGTGACACAGCAAACCACAACAGAATGGAATATTCACACACACACACACACACACAGAAACACACAGAGCACTGGAATGATGACTTTGGGTGCCAGATTAAGAGCACATGACAGAATAGATCAGGTGTGGCCTGGTAGCGCATGACTCTGTAAAACACACGTCCTGGGAAACATGCCGTTTAGCACTGACTGTCGTTTACATTGAGTCATTTAGTCATTTAGCAGACGCTCTTATCCAGAGCGACTTACAGTAAGTACAGGGACATTCCCCCTGTGGCAAGTAGGGTGAAGTCCCTTATTTGCCGAAGGACACAACGTCATGTAGCACGGCCGGGAATCGAACCGGCAACCTTCTGAGTAATAGCCCGATTCCCTAACCGCTCAGCCATCTGACTCCATTGTCCGTTTAGTCAGGATATGACCCAGAGATGGTATCAATTGGAGACATAACTGTTACTATATCACTGGCAATCAGGCCCGACCAGTGTGTGTGGGTGGTCTGTTACTCTGTCCCTTTATGATGTCATCAGAGGGGTCAGAGGTCACAGCTGTTGCTGCCTGTTGGCCCGATCTGAGCGCGTACAGCACCCAGAGAGCAGCGCTCCACCGAAGCAGCAATGCTAAGCTAATGCTCCTCTTTACAGCTAGCGCGGTAGCTACGGACGCTACCGACGCCCCTGGTGTTGCTAGCTACCTGGAGGCCTAGTGGTCCTCAGGGGGTGACTGCTGAAAGAACTCATCACAACCAAGAACACAATCTTAGCTCAGCTCACGCCCATAGCTTACAGCCCCAAGTGTGTTTGTGTGCGTGCGTCTGAGTGAGTCATTGTGACTCACTATGTGTGTCCTTGACGTGACTCTCAGTGGAATTCCTGCAGTATTTCACTAGAGATGTGAGACACTATGAACATAGATAAGTCTACTGAAATAACCCTGACTGCAGACCTGCGGTGACTGCTGTGTGCTCTAAACAGCACGTGACTTTGTCTTTAGAGAAGACTAGACATAACAACACACACACAGTACCTGCGTATGCGGGGTGGCTTAGGGGGCGGGGTATCCCACCTCTCCTCGTCTGATTGGTGGCTTGATTTCTCTGGGCTGCTCTCATCCTGAGGAAGTCAAAAAGCTGAGTCATGATTGGAGTCTGCAGGTCACGTGACTTCAAGAAGGATAGGCAGGGTGAGGGTCAAATCAGGTCTCCACTCTGGGTTTGTGTGTATGTGTGTCTATTGTTCCTAATCCAGACCCATGTTCCTATTACAGAGTTTGTACTGACATGTTTGGTTCACAGAGTATGACAAACATTAATACTGTCTCCCAGCCTGTCTGTCTGAATGTCTACCAGTCAATCAGTCTGCCTGCCTGTCTGCCTGTCTGCCTGTCTGCCTGTCTGCCTGTCTGCCTGTCTGCCTGTCTGCCTGTCTGCCTGTCTGCCTGCCTGCTATCAATCTACATACCTCTGCGTATCTCTCAGCCTGTCTGTCTGTCATTGTGTTGTCCTAATTTATACAAGATACTTTCTAGACGTGTCTAGGACTGATTGTGTTTCTGCCGTTCTCTCTTTCCCAGATGTGGTCCAATTCTCAGGCTCCAAAGGCATTATGGGAGAATGATGTCACAGATACCCTCCTTTCTAAACAGGAAGTCAGCTTCCTTTGCTGGCACACTGCCAGATCCTTCCCTCTCCTCCCTCATTCCCTCCCTCCCTCCCACCTCCTCCCCTGTGACTTGCTCAGTTATTTCCCTGTGTCTTACTCATAGCTAAGCAGCATCCGGTCTTTTCCTTTCAGAATCAGAGACAAGCTCTGTGTGTGTGTGTGTGTGTATGAGAGAGAGATCAATCCCACTGCCAGTTGTCAATGTGAAAACTCGCCCCCCATTTCCCTCCTCCTCCTCTCTCTCTCTCTTGTAAGAAACTAAGCTTCCTCGAGGCCAAGGAGGATTCTTAGAACACGAAGACAAGACGTGTGTGTGTGTATAACAGCATCTGTCTGACTACCACATCTGCTCTCACCATCAGCTTCTGGTGGGAGTTAAATGTGCTTCCTGGAAACAGAAAACAGTGTGTTTATGCATTTACGTGTGTGTGTGTGTGCTGGTTTGTTGTTCAGCACTTCCTGTAGACTGAGCGCACACAGCTCATGAGTGTGTTATAGGAAAGGTGTGTTACAGAGAGCTTTTATTACGTGGAGTGTGTGTTACAGAGGGATTGTGAGGGGAGAGAGTGTGTCTGAGATAGCAGTAGCAGGCAGAGGTAACATGCCTAGTCGTGCTGTTTCCACAATGGAATTTCAAATATCTGACTCTGCACTTCTACAACAGGGAGTAGGACGAACACACTCCATACAGCAGAGGAAGAGAGTGTTCACCTCAGTGCGTGTGTATGTCCTCACCATGCCGTCTGGTATCTCTGAGTTGGCAGGGCCCTCCAGAAGGAGCAGCTGTTTCTCAAACAGCTGGGCGATGGCTCTGTGGACCAATTCATACTGCTCCTGCAGGAGGAGGAAAAAGAGAAGGAGGAAGAGGTGGAGGAGGAGGAGGAAGAGGAGGGATGGGAGGAGCAGGAAGAGGAGGAGGGATGGGAAGAGGAGGAGGAGGAGGAGGAGGAGGAAGAAGTGGAGGAGAAGGAGGAAGAGGAATGAGCATGAGGAGAAGAGAGCACGCTAGAGAGAAACAAAGTAATACAGAGAGAAATGTCTTACCTTGGTCTGAACAGCAGAGTGCCTCTGTGTCCTCATCTCCTGAATCAACCGGAACACATTGAAGTCTTCTGGAATCTTCTACAAAACAACAAGCAAATATCCATACAGTCAGTGGCCTATCCACCTAGGAGTGCATGTGTGTGACTGTGTGTGACTGTGTGTGACTGTGTGTGTGACTGTGTGTGACTGTGTGTGACTGTGTGTGACTGTGTGTGGCTGTGTGTGACTGTGTGTGTGACTGTGTGTGACTGTGTGTGGCTGTGTGTGGCTGTGTGTGACTGTGTGTGACTGTGTGTGTGGCAGTACCCCAGCTTTGAGAAGGTTCCATGTGTAGTCTATAGCACAGATAGCCCCCGTCCTTCCACAGCCAGCGCTGTGGAGACACAAGACACATTAGCAACACAATATCTGCTATGTCACTACCTTCTCTGACCAAGATCCAGCTCTCTCTGTCTCTCTCTCACACACACACAGTCTCTCATGCCAGGTATCCAGTAGGCCATGTGTGTTCCATCAGGAAGATAATGACTTGCCTAGAGCCTTCCTGCCTCATTACTGCATAGCAACCACAGCTATGTGTGTCTAGGTGTGTGTGTGTGTGTTTGTACCAGACATACTGTCATACACCCCTGTAGCAGCTCCTTTAATAGTTGATGCCATTCCCAGAAGCCCCAGACCTGCTGATGAGAGCCCGACCCCCTGCTGGACGCCACATGACTTCCTGGGTAATAGGCCTGCTCTGGTCTCCCCCCTGGGACATGAAAACCAGTTCCGCGGCGGGAAGATGGCACGGTGTGTGTGTGTGTGTGTACCTGCAGTGAATGCAGATGGGGACGTGGTCGTTCTCTTGGTACTCCCTCATCAGACCAATCATGTCGAGGATGGAGTCGAAGGAGGAGGGAACATCATGGTCGGGCCAGTTCATGTAATGAAACTGTGTTATCCTTCTAGTGTCCTGAGGAGAGGAGAGGAGGAAGGAGAGGAGTGGAAGAGAAGGAGGGAGAGGAGGAGAGGAGGGGAGAAGTAGAGAGAGGGAGGAGAGGAGGGAGAGGAGAAGGAGAGAGAGGAAAGGAGAAGAAGAGAAGGAGAGGGCGGAGGTGAAGGAGGATGAGAGGAGACAAGAGGAGGGTAGAAAGAGAGTTGAGTTAACAGTTTCCCAGAAAGCTGCCCTCCCAGTAGACGACACAGAGGCCTCTGTTGCAGAGAGACTGGGCTGCTAGATCAGAGACAGAGAGCTGCTAGAAACATGTACTGGGACTTACACTCTCATTCTCCACAGCCAGGGTCCTGATGAAGTAGTCTGTCCTGGCCTGCTCCGATTCCTACAGCACACACACACACGTTGTTGAAGGCCACTGTCTGTTTCTTTATAATAAAAAAACAAAACAACTGTCTAGCTCTTTGTGTGCCTGGTAAACTGAGAACTGCTGACTTGGCATCTGACACACAAGCATACATGCACGCACACACAGAAGTACGCACGCACACAAGCCACACGCTTGCACACCCACACGCACGCATGCATACCACACACACGCTTGAGTAGGGGAGGAGGGTGAGATGTTGACTTACACAGGAGACTGTGAACGGGCCGAAGGACATGGGCTCCTCTCCAGACAGAGGAAAGTACCGCTCACACTTTTTCTAAAGAAGGAGGAGAGGAAGTAAATGTGGTTAAACTGTGAAAGAATGAGAACACACAGAGAGAGAGACAGAGAGAGAGACACACAGAGAGAGAGAAACACAGAGAGAGAGACACACAGAGAGAGACAGAGAGAAAGACACAGAGAGAGAGAGACACACACACAGATTTGCTTGACATAAAAACACTTTGGATCACCAACATATAAATCGAAGCCCTGTCATAATAGCGGGCAGATGTATGGATTTATGACAGAGCACTTCCCCTGAGCTTGATCCTCTCAGCAACATAAGCGACTTACCCTTCCCATCTCAAACTCTCGACAGGCCATCACGATGACCTGCAAACAGAAACACACAGAACACCTCAGCAGGAAGTTCACCGTCTGTTCAGAATACTGGGAGGAGACTGTTGGTCCCCGGCAACACTATTAACCCCCCTCCCTCTCTCTCTCTCTCTCTCTCTCTCTACTCACCGCTACGTTATACTCCCAGTTCATCCTCCAGAAGTCGAGCACAGTGTTGGGTAGAGGACCCTGGGTGGCAATGTAGGCTTCAGGTCCATCAATGCCCTACACACACACACACACACATATCAGCACAAACACAGAAGCCAATCAGCAACAAGAACAGGAAGAGAGGAGGGCAGAGGAAGAACAAACAAAAGGAGGAGGAGACATGATGGATCAGCAGAAAAGAGGAGGAGAGAGGAGTGGAGGAGAGAAGAGGAAGAGGATGAGTGGAGGAGATGAGGAGGAAGAGGATGAGTGGAGGAGAGAGGAGGAAGAGGATGAGTGGAGGAGAGAGGAGGAAGAGGATGAGTGAAGGAGATGAGGAGGAGTGGAGGAGATGAGGAGGAGTGGAGAGGAGACAGGATGGATCAGCAGAAGAAAGGAGGAGAGAGGAGTGGAGGAGAGAGGAGGAAGAGGATGAGTGGAGGAGATGAGGAGGAGTGGAGAGGAGAGGAGGAAGAGGATGAGTGGAGGAGATGAGGAGGAGTGGAGAGGAGACAGGATGGATCAGCAGAAGAAAGGAGGAGAGAGGAGGAGGAGAGGAGGATGAGTGGAGGAGAGAGGAGGATGAGATGAGGAGGAGAAAGTCCAGGCAGTTGTACATGGTACATAGTCAGTGTCATCACATGTCACAAGGACCCATTAGGACAAGGTGGCTCTCAGTGTGTGTGTGTGTGTGTGTGTGTGTGTGTGTAGGTGTTTTGGGGATGCTTGTGTCTCAGCCACACACACACTGTACCTTGATAAAGTTGGCATTGACATAATCTGTGTCCTGATTGGTGGTTTTCAACGTCAGCTTTACCCGAGTGTGGTCAACTGAGGAGAGAGAGGCCGCACGTGTTACACAGGAAGTGAAAGGGATGTATCATTTAAAGAGGCCAAAGAAGTGCAGAGAAAGAGAGATAAAGATTAGAGAAAGAGAGTGGGGGGGGGGGGGGTTGAGGGTGGACAGAGAGGAAGTCTGAGGTACAGGAACCATTATGTAAGCGTAATATTGTATAAAGCACTCTAATCTATATTTAACCTACCATCTGCAGTCCCCTGAACAGAGTCATAGTGGGAGGGGCTAAGAGCGAGCTCACAAACGCACAGATGTTCAGCTTTGTAAGCTGGTCCGTGACGTTGGTGTCCGTGTGTGTGCGTGTGTGTGTGTGTGTGTGTCTGCATGTGTGTGTGTGTGTGTCTGCATGTGTGTGTGTGTGTTCCTTACATGGCAGTATGTCTTTGTATCTGTTCTTTTTCACGTTCTCCTCCTTCTCGCCCGTGTTGGTGGGGTAGATCTTCTCCGTCCTGTATTTGGTGGACAGCCTCCGTAATCTCTGCAGACCGGAGAGACCAACCACATATGGAGCGGTTAGCATCAGGATCGTGACAAGAATGTTTTCGTGTAGGTGGGTAAACAGATTGATTCCCCAGGTTAGCCGTAGTTCAAACCACACAGCTTCAGAATCCCTGGAGCTCCACCCAGAGGCTCACAGTCCCCACAGTGCAGCTCCGCACTGAGGCCCGCCCTCATCATCAGTCCCTCATCAAGCCATTACTCCTCAAGAAGCTCCACAGGGAAGACACAGACCTTCTCCCAAGAGCTTTTCTAAGTCACTCTGCTCCCTTGGGTCCCTCAGCAATATTTGAAACAACTCCATAATCTCCGTGATGAGGCCTTTGGCCCAGCTGTGCTCCATGCTGAGGCCCTCTGCCCAGCTCCGCGCTCAGGCCCTCTGCCCAGCTCCGCGCTGAGGCCCTCTGCCCAGCTCCGCGCTCAGGCCCTCTGCCCAGCTCCGCGCTCAGGCCTTCTGCCAAACTGCAGTGACAGTGAGGAGTGCTGCTCTGCTCTCCCAGACCACTGCTTGCCCTGGGACACTCGGTAATGAGAACCTGCTCTAGCACATTATCTCCCAGGCCCAACACACACTCCCAGAAACACACCTACACAGGGACACACACACTTCCTGCTAACTCTGAGTCAGAGTGCTGATGGGTGAACTCATAATCACATGTGGCACGGTAACAGACAGTAGAATCAATTGTACCCATAAAGAGTTCCGCTGTTCCGCCACTTGAAGGAACTTGTGGCCTTGGAACCCGGGGAGAATTCTAGAACTCTTCACGCACACACTGAGGTCAAACAGCAACTAGGTTATTCCTTCTCCATCCTCATTGGACCACACACTCACATGACGTACCAACCACACTGGGTTTCTTCGCTTTCTTTGCCCCCTCTCCCTCCCTCTCTCTCACTCTCTCTCTTTCTCTCTCTTTTTCCGACTGAGAACAGCGACGTGGGCGTGGAGGAAAGAGGCGCAAGCGAACATTCTGTCTCCCTCTCTTCCTCCCCCCCCTCCCCAGCCCATCGCAGACAGGTCATGATTAGCTGTCAATTTACAGAAGCTCGATCCATGCATCTAGAATCATTGTCACTAGTGTCAGCATGTGCACACAACATGCATAAAGCCATTGTCTTCTTTTGTGAAATAAAAATATGTTATGAAAAGAATAATGAAGAACATAGAATTCTAAATACTTTGTCTAAACACTTTGCTACTGTTATGCACCAGATCTACACATACATATACACACACACACACACACACACTGGATAACACGTTTACCAACACCCGATCTGGACAGCAGAGGAGTGGTGAATGTGTGTGTGTCTGTGTGTGTTTACCTCAGACTGCTTTGCTGGTAAACAGAGCTCTCAGAAGAAGACAGCAATCACATTACAGCTATTCTGTTCTCATGTAAATTACATTTTCATCATCTGCTTCTGTGCAGAAACCTGCTGAGAGACGGGGTCAGACACACACACACACATCAGTATGTGTGTCTCTGCATTTAGCATTAGACAAAGCTAGCCTCTAGCTGCTGGATGGGGCAGCCTGATCTTTAGACCTACAGGGTCTGACCATGCAGTGATGTCTCCCAAACAGACAGCCACTGCCCCACATATGTCTCTCTGCCTGCCTGTCTCTCTGCCTGCCTGCCTGTCTCTCTGCCTGCCTGCCTGTCTCTCTGCCTGTCTCTCTGCCTGCCTGTCTCTCTGTCAGCCTGCCTGTCTCGCTGGCAGAGCCTGTCTCTCTGTCAGCCTGCCTGTCTCGCTGGCAGAGCCTGTCTCTCTGCCAGCCTGCCTGCCTGTTTCTCTGCCAGCCTGCCTGTCTCTCTACCTGCCTGCCTGTCTCTCTGCCTGCCTGCCTGCCAATACACTCATGAACAAAACCTTGGACGTAAACTGGACGGAGAGGGTCTGAACCCTCAGTAGTCCCTGCCCACCAGGGACAGAGAGAGAGGGGGGGGGTCAGAGAGAGGGGGGGGGGGGGGGGGGGGGTCAGACAGAGGGGGGTACGTTGTTGCAGTATTACAGGCAAATGTCACACTTTCTCTCACTTCCTCTCTCACTCTTCTCGGTATCCAACCCCAGATTGTCACAGGAAGTAACGACACTCCGTGTGAGTGGGCTAACTTCCTGTCACCCTGCTCTTACACTTTACCCCCCCCCCCCATCTCTGCTTTCACAGGAGAAAGTCACACACACCTCTTACCCCCACTGAGGCAAGTCAAAAACAACCCAAACGTCCCGTCTTCAATTTCCCCTTTGTATCCACTATCCTCCATCTTCCCCTCTCGTACTTCTTCGAGATGGGGCGACGCCCCGCTGCTTCCCATGGCAACCTCAAAGACCCTCCACAGGGCGTGGCCAGGGACAGCTGAGTTGGGTCTCTCACACACACAGAGTCTACTGCATCTTAATCTCTCTATCACATTGTCATTGTCTGTGTAGAAGATATATATATCATACATCATATTTCCTCAATGAAGTGCTCCCCTGCCCTGCTCTCGCCTGCCCTCCTCTTCCTCCACTCCCCAGGACCTAGCCTAGCCCAGGGAGAGATCGAGGGAAATGACAAAGAAGAGAGATGTGGTGTGTAGAGGTTAGAGTCTAACCTACTTTCTCTCATTGGCTAAATAAGTCAGTAGAGTCTCCCTGGTCTGAATTATTCACAGCCAACCGGGCCATTGTAGCTCTGCACCCCGCCTCGCCATTGGTCCAAACGCTAGTTTCCGGCAGGCGGAGGTAGTTGGCGACGGGGATGCGGGTTTCCATGGAAACAGGAGGCGGAAGGTTGCATGTGTGTGGGGGGGGGGGGATGATGGCAGAATGAACACCCTGGGTCACCTCTCAAACACACACAAACATGAAAGCACACAAAAGCAAACACACACATGGGTTCACACAACACCCTCAAGCTCAAAGACACATTCAAGCATCCAGTTAAATAGGTCACCTATCACCACACTGACACAAACACACACCTTTGCTGCACTGGATGCAGGTATGGCAGTTTGACACTCAAGGCACTGTCTTACACACACACACACACGAGACGCTGGGATGTTCTACTCATAACAGTCGGGTGTTTTTCACAAGCAGCTAAAAAGCCTCAGCATTAGCTTGTCACACAAGGACATTAGTGACATAAACAGGGTCCCCATGTCACTGCCCCGACAACCCCTCCCCGACCCCTCCCTGACCCCCAGCCTCCCTCCTGGCATGCTGAGGCCGCATGGCCCCTACCCACCAGCCATTGGGGCGAACCAGGAAGTGTCGTTCTCTACTTGACCCCTTGATTTTCACTGGACAACGATGCTAGGTATTCTGGTTCCAACCAGAACAATGCTAGGTTGAGCCATGCCGCGTCACAACCAGATGGTGCTAAGCTAACGTACGCTAGCCCCTCTGTTGCGGCGACGGTCAGGGTGATGAGCCCGGCGTGGTGGAGACAGGAGGGGCAGCACTGAGGGCGGAGGAGAAGCGGGCGGAGGACAAGCAGCCATGACCTCAGTTCTACAGGAATGCAGGCTCACTGTCTGCTGCACGGCCTGCCACTCCAACCACAAGGTCTGTCTACAGGAGAGAGAGGGAGAGGGGGGGAATGAATGTGTGTGTGTGTGCGCGTGTCAGAAGTGTGAGGAGCTGTTGTGGAGTTGGAGGTAAAAACAGGCGTAATACACTGGGCTGGTGGTCAGACAGGCTGCATTTAGAAGACAAACACACACACAGAGAGAGACACAGAGAGAGAGAGAGCGAGAGAGCGAGAGAGCGAGAGAGCGAGAGAGCGAGAGAGAGAGAGAGAGAGAGAGAGAGAGAGAGAGGGAGAGAGAGGGAGAGGGAGAGGGAGAGAGGGAGAGAGGGAGGGCAGAAAGAGAGAGGGAGGGAGAGACAGGAGACATGATGACAAGAGAAAATAGAAAATGGAAGTAGAGAGTTGTAGAAGGGTGGATGGAGAAAGGGAAGGGAAGAAGGAGAGAGACAAGGAGAAGGGAAGGTTGAAAGAAAACAAGAGAGAGGGTGGGTGAAGAGAGAGGTAATATGGATAGTCAACAGTGAAGGAGGCGGAAGGGTGAAAAGGAAAAGTTAAAGCATGACACGAAGGAAGTGTGAAGTAAAGGTTTGAGGGTGAATGGGGGGGGGGGGGAAGGGTGAGAGAGAAGGATCATGGTCTTTTATACTGTAAGGAACATGTTGGCTTGCAGTGTGTGTGTGTGTGTGTGTGTGTGTAAAATTCTCTCAGCTGGGAGATTCAACAGACCAAACAGGATGTCGAGTCACGCAGGCCAGAAATTAGCCCTGACTTCTCTTCCTCTCTCCTCATTTCTCCTTCCCTCCAATTCCTTCCTCCTCTTGTGTTTGGCATTCCCTCTAGGCGTTTCTTTGGCTCATTTGGAATTAGCGGTGCTAGCCCCGTTAGCACCAATAGTGAGAGTGTGTTCCTGTGTTCAGAGATAAGGGCTGGGCTTTTAGCCTGCAGTGGCTAGCTGCGGCTAGCCCTGGGAACTTAATAGGTCTCCTGCTGCTCCTAGCTGAGAATATACACGTGGGCCATTATATAATCCTTGTCATCTGGAACAGCCCAGCTACATGTATGTGAGTGTGTGTATGGTGAGGGATTAAGAGCTGTTTTGTCTCATTTGTAGGATGAAAGGTTCTCTTTCGCCTCTTCTATGGCTAAAACAACAAACAGGACGCTGGGACTAGTCACCTAGTCAAACATCCCCACTGAGTCAGTTCACATGCCACCCTGAATTTTCCGTCAACGCATGTGCACAGACACACACAGACCCGCACACGCGTACGTACACAAACACACACACAGCATAATAGCATCATTTCCTGTGTGTTGTGATGTACAAGGCTTGGATGGGCTCTGGGAATGTTCTAGCTTGGTGGGTCAGCTTTGATCCGCATCAAGCTGCCCGTTCCAACACACACATACACACCAAATCTAATCACTTGCACAGCGGAAATACTTCACTGCTTTACAAACTCAGCCCAGCTCGGATGCAGAAACCCTGGTTTTGGGTCAAGCTCTCATTTCCAGAGGGTGAGTGAAATGTCTGAAATGTCTCAGTGAACACATGAGAGTTTATGTGTGGTTTTGGGAAGGAGGATGAAAGAGGGGTTGTGACACCGTAGAGATCAGGAAGGTGTATTGTGACAGTGAGGGTTTCCAGTCTTGTGACACAAAAAAACACAGCGTTATTTTTTCATCTTGTGACAGAAAGAGGCTCAGCATTTTGTGTGAGAATAAACAAAAAAGATACAAACTAATCCAAGATCTTTTCGTCCTCCGGGAACACCTCTCCTCCTCCTCCAAGAAGGGCTACTAGCCCGTGGTGTACAGACTCTGAGCAGTGGGGCTTGTAGCCCAGTCCGTGGTGTACAGACTCAGAGCAGTGGGACTCCTAGGCCAGTCCGTGGTGTACAGACTCAGAGCAGTGGGACTCCTAGCCCGTGGTGTACAGACTCTGAGCAGTGGGGCTTCTAGCCCGTGGTGTACAGACTCAGAGCAGTGGGGCTTGTAGCCCAGTCCGTGGTGTACAGACTCAGAGCAGTGGGACTCCTAGTCCAGTCCGTGGTGTACAGACTCAGAGCAGTGGGACTCCCAGTCTGTGGTGTACAGACTCAGAGCAGTGGGACTCCCAGTCCGTGGTGTACAGACTCAGAGCAGTGGGACTCCTAGTCCAGTCCGTGGTGTACAGACTCAGAGCAGTGGGACTCCTAGTCCAGTCCATGGTGTACAGACTCAGAGCAGTGGGACTCCTAGTCCAGTCCGTGGTGTACAGACTCAGAGCAGTGGGACTCCTAGTCCAGTCCGTGGTGTACAGACTCAGAGCAGTGGGACTCCTAGTCCAGTCCGTGGTGTACAGACTCAGAGCAGTGGGACTCCTAGTCCAGTCCGTGGTGTACAGACTCAGAGCAGTGGGGCTCCTAGCCCAGGGAAGGACAGGGTCACACACTATTAATATTACAAGACAAACAGAAGCTAAAAGTAGAAGATCTTCACCGTAAACAGCGAAAGCCACACAGAGTGTTTCTCTCTCACTCTCTCTCCTGTTTCCTTCATCTTTATCCCCCTCTAAACCCGGGCTGGTTTAGCCAAACACTCTTGAAACAGAATGGATCATCATGATGGAAAGCTGTGATCCATTAGAACTATATACATCAATGCTGGCTTACGCACTTCAAAGCACAGTCGTGTATTGAATACTATATTATTGTATTAAGTGTAGAAACCGTTAGGTCATTCCTTGATAATTATCTCCAATCATCAAGAGATGCAGATAATAAAATTCACACCATGCGATCATTACTATCTGCGTTGACTCCTTGTTTAAGACACACATTGGCAGTCTAGACATGGTTAAGACGCAAGGGATCAGTGTGTGTGCGCGTGTTACCCCGAGCACATCAAAGGCAAAACCAAACACACATGCTGTTCTGGGTCTTCCTCAAAACCTGCTCCCTTTTGGCACACTCACACAGAACATCACAGTTTAACGTGGGGGAGGGATAGGACACGGGTGAGAATTAAGTGGAAAGTGTCTGTACGTTATTGTGTGGTGTGAAGGTGTGAAGGTGTGCGTGTGTGGGGGGGGGGTTGTGTGTGTGGGTGTGTGTGTGTGGGTGCGTGTGTTGCTGATGTGGTGAAGTCAATGCTCCCTGTGACCAGAGGACATCCTCCTCCCTCTGCTTCTCTCTGAGAGAAGCCTTGTGTAATAGTGTGTGTTAAGGTGTGAGAGCTTCAAAAAAAAATGCAGACCACATGTGAATTAACAGAGAGACCGACAGACAGAGAGCTAAACAATTATGGAGAGAGAGAGAGAGAGAGAGAGAGAGAGAGAGAGAGAGAGAGAGAGAGAGAGAGAGAGAGAGAGAGACTCCAGGCCTCCCCTCCTGTCCACAGTCAGGCGTGAGCCTCAAACAATACCTCCATCTTCCTCTCCCGGCTCCTGCCCCTGGAGCAGACAGGCTGGGTTGCCAGATAACCGGATGACACACTTCCCCTGGGCCTGGCCCGGCCTGGGGCCAGACCCCCACAGACACACCATGCTGGGCTACAACAACAGAGGCCCTTCTGACTGACTGGGCATGATCTCAAACCTGGCAACCCAGCCAGTCTCCTCCACTTAGTGCAGAACTTGAATCAGCTGACTCTTCCTTACACACTTCCTTACACACTCAGCTCATACTGTAGCCACGGAGACGCATGGCTGATCGAGGGCCAGCAGAAGACACGACAAGTTCCTGTCTGAGAAGAAGACATAACGCAGGTTTCACACAAGTCCCCTAAGCCCTCCGTGCCCAGAGGCTCCCTTCACCACCCAACATGCCTCTTTGTGATGCGCTGGATCAATCAGTGTTCGTCCTAATCGAACGTGACAATCTCACAAAGTCACATTGTACAAGCATTAACCCCATGCTGCCCAGTCGATCGTTTGCTCTCAGGACAGCAGCCCAGAGAAGACCGTCCAAACTGTCAGCATGCAAGCTGCTCAGCCTGTGTGTGTGTGTGTGTGTGTTTGTGTGTGTGTGTATGTGAGATGTGTGTGTGTGTAAGTGAGATGTGTGTGTGAGTGAGTGTGTGTGTTCTGCTGTCCGTTATCCATTGTCAACCCACTAGATCTGATAAACGGGTGAAGCCTCTGTTAGCAGCATATTGATTTGCATGCTATTTGGTTGTGGCTAACTCCCTGTGGTATGGTCCATCATGCAGAGGCATTAGCGCATCGATAGCAGCCAGGCCAGACTAGCAGCGTATAGATTTCCATTCTACGCTAGTTTGGATGGATCATTATGAATACAATCACTTTACTTGGTGTGATGGCCAGTTTGCACCATTAATCTGTAGCTTGTGTAACGCACGGAGGGAATGAAGCCGTTTGGTGAGTTTGAATGATAATAAGCTATGATGATAACTCGAGTCATGAATGTAAGGCTGTGAACAATGCAGGTCTGACAGACGTCTTCTTAAACATAATTCACATGGGACTCGATTTTGTCAAATTAGTCATCAACGTGTAACTAAGAATATTCCAGAGCATTTGAGGATAGACGCAAGTAAAGGCTAGTCTCTAAACGTGGTCTGACAAGAAGCCCAGAACAAGCCCGTATCCCAAATCTATAAAGCACTTCCCCTCACGGGCTCCTGCGAAGCTACAACGCCCCTGGTTCTTGCGCAACATCCGCAAACGCTCCTTGTTTCAGACAGACTGGTCATCACTTACCACCACACCATAGCCTACAGCAAAACACTCCCCCAGCAAAATTGCCTTTTTGCTTTAACATGGCAAATACACTGTGTAAAATATTAACTGCTCTGAGCTCAACATTAAAGACAAAAGTCACACAATACAATAAGACAAAGAAAGCAACTGGGAGAAATGTGTGTTGCCGCCGGGGGACGTGTAGGACAAAAGTTGTCTGCCCACTTCACTGATTTTCCTCTTTACGCGAACCCAAATTGGTTACAATTGCAGAGCAAGATAGTCTACTTAAAGCGTGTATTGTTATTACACATTCATTTGAATTCGAAAGGCTAGGTTAAGGGTTGAAACGCCGAGTTGTTGTCAACGCTAGGCTACCGACTAGCCCCTGTCAGGGAAGCAACCTAAACAATAGCTCCACATTTGAATGGCTTACATCTTAATGAAACCCATGTCAATATGTAACTAGTAACCCGTGTGGCAACGAGACCGTGTACAATAAAACAACAACACCTTTCCAGCGTAGCCTTTAGCCTGCATGTCAAGCAGTTATGTAGCCTCTGGGCGCATTGATTGCAACATTATAACAATCGCATGGCTAATGTTACATGTGGTTAGCGAGTCAACTAGCCTTTCCGCTTAGTGCTAATATGTGAGGGCGTCTACAGGGGCACAGCAGTAAACCATGTAATTTATAGAATATATCGAACAGGGTAAACTACATGGCCAAGGTGGGCGACAATGCCAGGCCGCATAACAAGCCTGGAAAAATGAGTAAGGGGCTCGCGTGAGAAGTGTCGTCTACCTCGCCTCCAGACAGTCTGGCAAACGAGTCAAACATTTACTCGGGGAATCGAACACTCCGCATACCTAAGCTAGTTTATCACAAATACCAGTCTAAACCAAATACACAGTGGTTAGGACTGTGTAATCTGAACTCCGAATCCAGCATTTTGTTGGGGTAGGCTAGTGATTGAGAGAACAGGAAACATTTGTTTAGATCACCATGACCATCCCGCGGTGCCTTGCGTCGGTTTTGACCAGGCTTTCCACCGTTTTAAGGAAAGGGGCCATAGCCCAGTTCAGCCAAAAATAACAACCCCAATAGGAGCCGGAGGAGCCCAATAGCCGTCTCACCATGAAGTCACTGCCAAAGTTATCTTCTCCTTTCTGGTCTCCGGTTCGCATAGCTTGGACCCCCTGGATGAACTTTCGTAGGATGCTTGCCTGGTCCATCCTCACAACCCGCAGTCCCGCGGTTGTCCCACGGCGTGGAGAAGAAATACGAAGTGGGGAAAAATAGGAAAATAAATAAATAAATACACTAAGAATACTACCAGAGAATCATTTCTGCTGCCCTATCGCCCCATGTTTTCTTTATCCTCGCCGTTAGACAATAATCCAAACAAACGTCGTCACCGTAACTCTTTCGCGTTTTTGGTCCTAAATAGTGACACATAAAGTGAGACTAACTATATAATCCCTATATCTAAAACGACAATACCCGGTCTACCCCTCCCTGTCTCTTTGCTGCCACATTCACAACTATGTTTCAGCTACAAAAGTATCCGTAGTGCACAAAAGACACTCTATAACATTTCCGCCCACTCTACGAAATAGCTTATAACCATTGGAGGACATACACATAAAACTACTCTGCGATTGGTGGATTTTTACGCCACTTTATCAAATGAACGTTTTAACTGGCCGACGAGACTACCTCGGTCACCACGGTCTCATTGGTGAATTCCCATTCCCCGTACGCAAAAATATGTTCTACTAGGAACAAAAGTGTTTGGGACATTTTCTTATGTGGTTTATACGTTGATAACAGACCGATAACTATACATAAACAAAACCACAACCAATTGGTTATGTAGAAGTGGGCCATGTCGTCCACTCACGATCCACTTATGGCGGTTGTTCTGCCACACGTTCTCCAGGTGCATACCAGGGCAGGAGGGAGGCAAGCCGACAGACAGCATTCCTGACCTGGGGGCGAGGAAGACAGATCTGACTGTACTTGGCATGCGCTCCCTCTCCAAGTCCCAAACAACACCAGAGGTGTGTCCCAACACCAATATTATTATACTATTTAGTATAGGATCATATAGGATACAATCAGGAGCGATTCTAGGATCAGAGCTCTAGGGGGGCTCAGCCCCCAATGAGAATGTGACATGGTTTCTTGTAAAAATGTTAAACCCCCTTGCTAATAAATCACGAATTTCACTGGATAACAATTCATACATTTATGAATTATTATGCAGAATATTGAATGATTGAAAAAAGAAAGAAAGTCCCATATCTTCATGAACTACCAGCATCAAATGAAACGATAATGATGTGTCAACAATAAATAAACATTGTTTTAACATGTTAGAGCACTAAAACTTATTAAAGATAATAATAATTCATGATAATTCTTCTTTTTTTAAATTATTGTTATTTTTAGGGGTGCTGAGATAAAATGTACGTGTGCTTGAGCACCCCTAAAAAGAGTCTAAACTCGCCATTGGGATGCACTATATTCAGTATTATGGTGTGGGTATTGGGATGCACTATATTCAGTATGATGGTGTGAGTATTGGGATGCACTATATTCAGTATGATGGTGTGAGTATTGCGATGCACCGTGGGTCGCTCAAACCTGAATTCATTCCGTGCATGCTTAATCAGGATGTGAAGGCTACAGGTTGTAGCCTGCACGTTCTGTCTCATGATGAACTTGAAACTGGAAAGATCACAGCCATGTTAAAACAAAGTGTTCGAAGACGTTCTGGTACACGTTTGTAGTTGCTCGGGAGGGCCCAGCTAGTAGAGGAGGTGAGCATTGCAAGAGAGTGACATACAGAGAAAGGTTAAGGTACAATAGTTGAATTGTTATTTAGCCAGTAACCCAGCAAAGAGAGGCAGCTAAATCTTTTTTTGCGTTTTGGACGTCCATATGGACGTCCATAGACTGACGGCGATGGCTGCTGATCTTTGCATGGATGGACGGACGGCGATGCTGTTCAGAGTGCCGTCCATAGAGGGAGCAGATATTTTGGACGGCGATGGATTAGCAGGGACGTCCCTCGTGCCGTCCATAGAGGGAGCAGATATTTTGGACGGCGTCATAGCCGTCCATATGGACGGCGATGCTGTTCAGAGTGCCGTCCATAGAGGGAGCATATATTTTGGACGGCGATGGATTGAATGTTTAGCAGGCTGTTGAGCTAACAACTACCGAAGGCTACCATAGCATGTAGCTAGCTACATTAACTTTGGATGACTCAATCTTTTGTCAAGTTAATTTGTATGAATTGCATGTTAGTGCAATATTTACGCCTTTATTCTGTTTTTTTACATAATCAGCAGTATGATCTCATGACAATATAGACTTGAAAAACAATATGTTATGGTTTGGGTTTGCCTATAGGCTACATATATTTTAATTATTTCGAGAATTGTTAATAAAGACTCATTTAAAATGTTAACATTGTGTTATGACCCTATGAAATACATTGCCATTTAGGTCTTTTAAACCGTCAGTTTAAAGTGTTTTATGGGTGGATTTGAAGCCACCAGTCAGTAGCTCCAATCTTGCGCACGAACTTTGCGCACGGAGACAAACGCAAAACAACAAACACTCGCTTGGAGCGGAGACCAATGCAAAACACAATACGATGTGTTGAGCCAAACCAAAGCCGTCAAAGGCTACCATGAATGTAGCTACAGCAACCGTGGATGACTCAATAAGTTTTGTCACGTTATTTTGTAACGTGTAACGTGTAATTTGGAGCCACCAGTCAGTAGCTCCAATGTTGCGCACGAACCACTTTGAGCGGAGACAAATGCAAAACGTAATAGCCTTGGAGCTACTGACTGGTGGCTCCAAATCCACCCATAAAACACTTTAAACTGACGGCTTAAAAGACCTAAAGGGCAATGTATTTCATAGGGTCATAACACAATGTTAACATTTTAAATGAGTCTTTATTAACAATTCTCGAAATAATTAAAATATATGTAGCCTATAGGCAAACCCAAACCATAACATATTGTTTTTCAAGTCTATATTGTCATGAGATCATACTGCTGATTATGTAAAAAAACAGAATAAAGGCGTAAATATTGCACTAACATGCAATTCATACAAATTAACTTGACAAAAGATTGAGTCATCCAAAGTTAATGTAGCTAGCTACATGCTATGGTAGCCTTCGGTAGTTGTTAGCTCAACAGCCTGCTAAACATTCAATCCATCGCCGTCCAAAATATCTGCTCCCTCTATGGACGGCACTCTGAACAGCATCGCCGTCCGTCCATCCATGCAAAGATCAGCAGCCATCGCCGTCAGTCTATGGACGTCCATATGGACGTCCAAAACGCAAAAATAGATTTAGCTTCTCCTGCCAGCAAACCAGTGAGTTAGTTATCTAAGTTATTTTTCTGGTTCTTGGTCGATCCCAGAGGAATAAAGTTAAGCCTGCTCTTCTGGGGCCTGACCTTGTTTGCAGCTCTCATTTACATTTTAGTCATTTAGCAGACGCACTTATCCAGAGCGAATTACAGTAAGTACAGGGACATTCCACCGAGGCAAGTAGGGTGAAGTGCCTTGCCCAAGGACACAACGTCATTTTGCTTGACAGGGAATCAAACTGGCAACTAGGGGTGGGCGATATGGCCAAAATCTTCTATCACGGTATGAGTAATTTTATATCACGGTTACGGTATATATCACGGTATAGTAATTGTTCTGTAAATTCAATTAAGAAATGGTACTGTATAACCATACCGTACATCATCACACTCTATTATTTATTTATTACAAACAAAAACAACTGCCTCACATGAGACAACACTTGAGTTAAAAACAAAAGTCTCAAACTGTACTGTAGCTACAATATCCAACTTATCGATTAAAGATTTTCTGGACTGCGTGAGCTTTCTAGCTAACTGTCTACCTGGACACAATAATTTGCGTTCGGGGGTTAATAAAGTACCTACCTCTATTATTGACTATGGAATCTTTATCATATGGCTTCAAATTTTACAATGAGGGGGCAAAACAAGTAACACTAGCAGGAAGTAGCATTGCTACGAGTGTTATGCTAGGTAACGGAAGCTAGCTAGCTTTTTTAATGAATGCTCATTAGGTATTTGTAGCCTACTTATCATTTTGATAATAGGCTAATATAGCTAATATAGACACTAAGAGCATGTGTTGCCTTCATTATAAGGCTTATATTAGGCTTTTAATTTGTTTGCGGCTCCAGACCGAATTGTTTTTTTGGTCCAATATGGCTCTTTCAACATTTTGGGTTGCCGACCCCTGTCCTAGATCAAGAATGCTAGCAACGCAACCAGTGTAATTTTACAACAAGAATTTTACAGCGCGAGACATAAAACTTGAACAACAAATCGAATTGGTTACCTGCAGAATGGGACATCAAATATATAAGTAATTAGCATCGGCATGAATGTGGTCCGCTTTGACAAAATACATTCCACATCGAAATTGCCGTCAGACCAACGCAAATGTGCTTCAGGTCAAACGAAAATAGCAAATCAAATAGAAGTTAAACTACAATTCTGAATATCGCAAGAATGCGATTTATATGATGGCTTATATACAATACAAAAACCAGACATTTAATTGACACGTGTAATACAAAAATATAGTATAAAGTATACCGCGGTTGAAACGGTATAGCCAAATCTCTCCCGGTAGACACATTTCTACCGTCGCACGGTATATACCGTCATACCGCCCAGCCCTACTGGCAACCTTCTGATTTATAGCCCGATTCACTAACCACTCAGCCATCTGACTATGCACAGAGGCACGTGCTGTGGCCACCCTAGAGAGTCACCTCTGGGTCTGTCTTTGTGGTTTGTTTACCTCTGTGTGACCTCCGTTTGACCTCTGTGTATCTGCATGTAGTATACATTTAGTATACTGTATACACTGACTGTACTGTATATACATTAAGCACATAGGTAAATGTGGCAAATACAATGTGGCCCTACTTATTTGCCATTGTTATCTATGTGCTTGATTCTCCTTATTGTACAATGTGAAATTTCACTCGGTACAATCTGTGCTGGATTAAGAAAATCCAGCATGTTTGATGGGATTGACTCCAACTCAATATTATAACAGGCTTCAGGGCCAAGCTTGTTCTGTGTGTTTGTGTGTGTGTGTGTGTGTGTGTGTGTGTGTAAGAGGGTGTGAGTTTGTCAATGAGAATGAATAAACAAGACACAGGACACACCACTTCATTAAATTATTATAATCTGTTACTTTTACCTTTGATGGCGCTTTATCATTTCCTACCCGTACTACAGAGAAGCCTCCCTATTAGCTCCTAGCGAGCGCTTTCAGCAGTGTTTGTTTGTGAGAGGCCTTGTGCCGGCTGGGTACAGAACCTCAGTCAGTCCAGATAGAGGCTCATTCATTGGCTATATCCTCTCTGCTGCTCTGACATCCAAGACACACTCAAGTAGAGCCACATTGTGAAGCCCAGGCAGAAAAGGACCCAGCCTGGCTATTTTTCCCCTCATGCTGCCTCAATGGCAACAAAAACACCCATTCAGGTTAGTCAGGGAGCCCGGGGGAGTGTGTGTGTGTGCGTATGTGTGTGTGTGGGGGGGGGGGGGGGGGAGCAGGGCAGTAATGCTGTAATCGAGCCAGGCAGCCTTTATTCACACATGCCTGCATAGTGCACACAGCCAGACACCCAACCACACACACACACACACACACACATTAGGGCAGGATGCTCTATACTCAATAAGTGGATATTAGAATTCAGGGAGCATGGTAGTAGCAGTTCCTTTCTGTTCTTCAAGCCGTCCTCTCCCCACCCTCTCCTCCAATAAAACCCTCACTATTTCTCACGTGGCTCCAGTGCCTATCATTGAAATAAGAATTTTGATTTCTTATTCTTATTGATTTGAATGCCTGACTTCTATCGCACTCTTCTTTTATTTCCTTATCTTCCCTTTCTCTCATTTGTAATCTTCTCTCCCTCGCTTTCTCATTCGGTATCTCCCTCATTCTCCTACCATCTCTGTCTGACTCGCTCTGCAGTGAGCTATAAAGTAGTCGTTACCATCTCCTGGGTGATGCGCTGAAGATTAGTTCAGCATACTGTCAGAATTGTGAACATGTGTGGCAAGGCCTTTTGACAGCTGCACTACTGAACAGTAATACAGACCCGACAGGATGGACAGCAAGAGAGATATAGTGAGAAAAAGAGGGGGAGATGTATAACACAATTTCACAGAGATGAATGTGTTAAAGAAAGATAGAGGGGAGAGAAATAAAGAGAGACCACTAAATTCACAGAGGCGCAAAAGTGAGAGAGCATTTTAAGAGTTAAAAAAAAAAAAAAAAGCTGACACAAAACAATTAACAGTCCAGTTGTGCTCTGTTATGGTTCGGGTCATGAGCTCCAGTCATCCGTGGTGGCCAGTCTAGTCTGGCCCAGGGATGCTGACAGACAGCGAGGGGTTGTGTCCTGTGAAACACTGCACACAGCCCTCCCCATCAGCAGCGACGTGACCCCCCCCCCCCCTCCCTTACCCCTCACAGATGAATGGATGAAGTTTTCTGTGTTCATGTGTGTGTGTGTGTGGCAACACATTAGTGGACACACAAACACACACATGCTTCCACCCTCACTTGACTCCTTCTCGGGTTCAATCCTTAGATTCTCTGAAGTCCTCCCACACAACCACCTCCTAAAACGGCCTGCTTCACCAGAACCATTCCCCAGTTCCCTGGAAGAGTTGGTCAGAGTGACTGAGCTCTCAACCAATTCAACAGGATTACGTGTGTCATGTCTGTACCTGACTGCCGTCCTTCCTGCCGTCGCGGCATGTTCACCTATCATTACGTAACGGTGGGGCCTGCTGCTGTCGGCTACGGCCCAGATCGGGGTGAGGAGAGGCAGACGGAGGCTTAGCATTGCTTCACATGAATTCTAAAGGAATGTCCAAATGTTTCTCCCATGGTGTTATGAAATGGATGCGTAGTTCCGATTTTTTTTCCTTATGAAATGAATCAGAATCAGAATTCGCTTTATTCGCCATGTATGTTATACAAACACGGAATTTACTGTGGCAGGGAGGTGTAAAACACTAAACATATACAAATCTTAAATTAAGTAAAGGTACAAAAGTTGAAGTATTCCTAAGAACTCACACACACACACACACACACACAGAAAGGTCTTGTTAGCGGATGTACAGTGTCAGTGTGTCTGTCTGAGGAGAACTCAGAAGATAGTGGGTAGCAGTGTGTAACGGAATGTTCTAATTCAATACTGAAAGATAAGGGCCACAAAAAGATGTAGTCTGGCATGTTTGGTTTCAGGGTTTTATTTTAATTGAATAGACATCATGTGCAGCCATGGCTAATGTAGGACAAATCAGGGATCAGAAGTTCAAGAGCAGATGCCGTTGAGACTTCCCCTCTGAGAACAACTCCTACTGCTCGCTGTGTTCCCATGGCAGCAGCAATAATTCATATTGTGTGATGAAAACATGCATGCGGATGCTGTGGGATTCAGTCTGCTAGCGTGTGTTTTGTGTGTGTTACGTGTTATTCTCATTCTCAATGTCTGTGTGTTGACTTTGTATACAAGTGTTTGTGTGTGTGTGTGTGTGTTGTTGCGTGGATTCAGAGTCTTTCTCTCTCTTTCTCCTTTTCTCTCCCTCGCTCTCTCGTTATCTCTCTTTCTCTATCTTCATTCTCCTACTCCCTCTTTCCCTCCTCTCTCGCTCCCTCTTTCACACTCTCTCTTTCACTCTCTTTCTCCCTCTCTCCTTTTCTCCTCTTCCTTTCTCCCTCTCCCTCTCTCCCACCCTACCTCTCCCTCTCCCTCTCCCTCTCCCTCTCCCTCTCCCTCTCCCTCTCCCTCTCCCTCTCCCTCTCCCTCTCCCTCTCCCTCTCTCCTACCCCCTCCCTCCCTCTCCCTCTCCGAGGAATGCAGTCTTCAGAGAGACGGAGCAGCACAGGGCCGGACAGCAGCTGAGCAGAGGAATGTTCTGTGACAAGCCCTAACACAGCCCTGAGGTGGGAGGCTACCCAGCCCACGCACACACACACACACACACACCCACATTCACTTACACACCCACACACACACACACACCCACATTCACTTACACACCCACACACACACACTCACGCAGGCATGCACACACACATACACACACAAGCATGCAAACGCACACAAATATACGCACACAAGAGCGTGCACACACAGACAAACAAATACCAAAAACACACTACAACATTGATCCATTGTAGGCAACATTTTGGAGAGTGTTAGACCTGGTGACAAGTCATAACGTATCAAATATCCAGATCGTGTTTTCTTTGTTGATGCTCTTTCTGCCTCTCTCTCTCAGTCTCTCTCTCTCTTCCTCAGTGGGAGGAGCCCTCAAAGGCCTGCAGGAGAGGGGGAAGCTGTCAGACCTGGCAGAGGGCGAAAATAACTGCCCTGGGGCAGTTAGGAATGAGACCGGGGTATGTTTCTCTACTTGAGACAAGCCTCCACCACAGGCCTGCAATTCTCCCAGCTCTCTGCCTCCATCAGCCCTCTCTCCCTGTCTTTCCCCCTCGACTGAATTCTTCCCTTCCCTGTATCTTCCCAGCTGTATAATAAACAGCTCACAAACAGGTTACCTGCAGTGACGTTCCTCTCAACCATTCACCTCACAGAGGGGGAAAGTGATACCTGACAGATAAGAGCTCCAATCACCCATGTCCTTCGTGCGTAGCAGGCTACAGTTCATCTGTGGTCCATTAGGAGAAGACCAGGAAAACAATTGTAGAACATATTCTGCATGTACACATCTTCTGCAGTGGGGCCTAGATGTGACAGTGTATATTAAATTTACATTACATGTTTGCATTTAGCAGACGCTTTTATCCAAAGCAACTTCCAAGAGAGAGCTTTACAAAAGTGCATAGGTCACCGATCATAACAACGAGATGGCCCAGAACATTGCGAGCAGCCAAAACATGAAGCATACACTGTGAAAACCCAATAAGTGCAAAAGGGAAGAACCATAAGAGCATGCACTTAACAATTGACACAATTGAATGTACAATTAAAAACATGAAACTGAAAAAGTGCAAGTGTACCTGTAGAAAAACAATCAACAGTTTAACAATATTTTACAGGGAGTACAAGAATTTAAATCTGTTACAACCAACCAAAAAGAGCAACAAGTCTCTCAATATTCTCAATATTCAGTATGTCTCCTCTGCTCACACAGAGAAGTGGTTAGAAGGGTTGTGTGTGTGTGTGTGTGTGTGATGGTTTCAGGGAGAGATGCAGTGGCTGATGTTGCAGTAAGGGATGTGTGTGTTTTAGAACGAGGAGAGAGAGAGGGTGAAAAGGGTGTGCGTGGGTGTGTGGGAGTGTGTGTGGGGGACACTGTACAGAAAGTTGTGAGTATGTGTCAGTAAATGTGTATATATTCGCAGTGGTGACACCAAATGTGTGTGTATGTGTGTGTGTGTAACTTGAGGCGGCCTGTCTCTGGCCTCCCACAATCACACGTCTCCCTTCAGCTCCTCTCTTGCTTACACACACACACACACACACACACCAACCCTAGACTAACATGACTGTCTCTCTCCCTGCTTTGCCAAACAGACCCCAGTGGTTAGACTGTCAGATTTAGCTCCACACATAATTGCTGTGTGTGTGTGTCTGTGTGTGTGTGTATATGTGTGTGTCTGACAGTGCAGAAGCTTGTGTGTGTGAGTAGAAGTGGGAGTCTTTGTGTATATGTGTGTATGTCCTACAAGGCGTAAGGTAGCAGAAACACTAAAACGCAGGTAAACCACACTCAAACACTGGTAGAACCCTCTATAACCACTGGGTGGAATCAGTCAGAACAGGCCTGCCATCTAACAATACCACCCTGATTAAACCAAGACGAACACACACACACAGAGCAGAACAGGAAGCTTCATTTGCATATCCTCTCGCCAGCAGGGTTAGAATGAAGGAGCTGGATGGTGTTCTCGTTAGTTACACTCTTCATCTGAAAGGACCTTACCACTCCAGACCCCCCCACACACACACACCCTCCCTCTCTCCTCCTCTCCATCCCTCATCCTCATCTTCCTCCAGACACACACACCCTGCTTCTCCCCCCTCCATCCTTCCCTCCCTCCTTCATGCTCCAAAATGAGCTTCCATGGAGATCACCGCTGAGAGACCAGAAAGCAAACCTGTGTGTGTGAGAAAGAGAGGAAGAAAGAAAGAGCACAAATAAGAGAGAGAGGAGGGGTGTCAGGAGCAGTGGAGGTTCTAGACACATTTTACTGGGGGGGGGGGGCAACGGGGGGGGGGGGGGGGGGGGGGGGGGGGGGGGGGGGGGGGGGGGGGGGGGCAGTGTTTAATCAGAGGGGCACGTTAAAAAACTGAAACAAATGATATTTAAACATTAAATACATTAATTTTGCTTTACATAAAAATCATTCAAACTGCTCTGGCTCTCCCTTTTCTAGCTCTTCAACTCTCTCAATACCTTGATATGTTTCTCTAACTGTTTTATTTACTGGGGAAAAAAAGGCTGCAATGTCCCACCCTCGGTTCATGATGACTACTAGAAGAAAAACGTGTATTTTGTTTTTTTTATTCAGTCAGCTCATGGGGGCCACAGGGGGGGTCAGGGACATTTTTACAGGGGCACTGGCCCCTGTAGGCCCCCGTGTAGAACCGCCCCTGGTTAGGAGGGAAACTGAAATTGAGAACAAGAGAGAGGGAGGTGGGGGGTGGGAGTGGGGGGTGGGGTAGGGGGCAGGGGGCAGGGGGTGGTGAGGTTGGCGTTGGGGAAGACAGAGCAGTTAGGCTATCTAGCCATCTTCTTTTGACATTCAATACAGAGTATAACAAAGGACATCCCCGGCTACACAAGGGATCTTACACAAGGGATGAAGCAGACTGCCATTAAGGTCGGCTGGTATCATACACAAACACACACTCAACCATCACAACCATCCAGGGCAGTTTTTAGACATGCCATAGCGCCCTCTAGCGGATATAAAGTGAAAGCGTAACAAATGATTATTGCAATAAAAATGTACCTAGTTGAGTCTGCAAATAGTCAAATCATTCGATCCTTTTTTAAAGAAATACAATGGGGACAATGTTTATATTTGGTTACAATCTGCAAAAGTCTTCATATTCTGTAGAACAGGCTTGTGTTTGATAAGTTTTATTTTAACCTTTTGTTGGCTCTGACGTTATTCTCCTGTCTGGGTGCAAGTCTTTTGCGGTAATCAGGTGACAAGGGGACGGAGGTATGCTCCCGCGTCAGAGTGACACCTTCGCTGGCCTATCGCTGCTCGACGTTGCGCTCCCTCGCGCTGGAGGGTGGGCTTCGGCCACTGGAGAGCTGGCGACATGAGCAGAACACGGTTGGTGTGTGAAATTGAGTGACAGGCTGAATCCAAAGAAACAGGCTATGACAATCATTTCTCAAAGTTTTGCAGTCTATTTCGGGAATGCACAATTCAAGACGGTCACATTGTTTAAGACGTTCACATGACGATGTTCGCTGGAATATGCAGTTTAACAGCAAGCTGTCACGTGGGATGTTACCTGTTGGTTGAACTATATGAACTGTATTGGTTTCGACAATAAAAACGGTGGCTGTTTGAAGAACAATATCCACCGTTTAGTACAATTCTTCAAAAACAAGGAAGTTGGGGCGCGCCGCAAGCTAAATCTCCACTCATGCTGAATGTAAGCGCAACGTTCGATCTTCAGAAGGATGTCGTGTCCAATATATTTAAAAAAGAATCTTCTGTGGGACGAATAGAAGGTAAGTTGACATTTCTTTGACACAGCTCGGCAATCTGTTCCGTACAGCCTTGATAAAGTTCTGGTGAACTGTGTCGGGTATGGAGTGTCTTATTTACCGACCGTGTCTAACGTTGTTGTGTGTCATAACCATCTAGTGCATTTGACTATTGATAAACACCAATGTGACTGTTGTTTTGCAGAGTACTCAAATGCAGTGGAGACGCAGATCATCAACATCGAAAGGGATGGAGGGGTCCTTTACTCCTGGAAAGTAAGCGGCGTTCCTTCCTTCTTTTGTCATTACACCCTTAATTAAACAGGTCAACCGTGACGTTCCACACATTCACTGGCGGACAGCGGTGGGAAAATACCGGTCGCATTTGTGAGCTCTGAGCGGGACACTTAGAGCTGCAGGACTAATAACACACGTCACCTGGTGACGCAGGTGTCAGGTGGGGGTGGGGGGGGTGGGGGGGTTAAAGAGAGAGGTGTTGTGTCCCAGGTGTGCTTGGTCTGCACCATAGCTGGTCTGAAAGTCGTTGTCTCTGCAGACAGACACATTCACATGCCCCATACGGTCGTCTTGATGCATGGGCGGTGATCCATACACAAACCTTCTCAGACATTGTGTAACTCTCTCTCTCTCTCTCTCTCTCTCTCTCTCTCTCTCTCTCCATCCTATAGGGAGTGACAGGGAACACTCAGATTGGCAAATATGATCCCACTACCAAACAGAATAAGGTAAAGTTGTCTGAAGTGTACTGGGGTGTGAAAAAGATATTAAATGGAGTTTCAATTAGCCTGTGTGTGTGTGTGTGTGTGTGTGCGTGTGTGTAACCAGCTGTTGTCGTATCTCCTCACAGCTCCTCTACACATTCGACAAGCAGGTGTGTGTGAGCAGCTGTTCCCTGAACAAGGAGGAGACACTGCTCGGTGAGACATCATAGAAACAGAACCCACAGACCAGACTGACACACAGAGATGCACATGACTGTGTGTGTGTGTTAGCCGTCTCATCTAGAAGCACTAGTAGCATCTGTGGTCTGACCACCGCGCGTGTCTTTTGTCATCATCAGCTGTCAGTCTGGTACAGAGGACGAGAGCTGAAGAACGACTCAAACCAGGTATCTTTACACACACACACATGCACGCGCGCACATGCACACACACACATGCACACACACACGTGCACACACCCACATACACACCCTAACATGCACACGCACGTACACGCCCTAACACACACTGCAGTAATGGGGGCCCTCCCAGTTACTCATTCCAGCCTGTCCCCACCTAGTGTCCAAATGCCTGACCCTCCTGATAGAGATCCAACCCCTAAACAACACCAAGGTGCTGAAGGCCGTGGACTGTAAGATCAGAGTGCAGGTACAAACCACGCCTGGAGACAAGCACAGCTCAGGACAACAACATCGGGCCTAGTCTATTAACGACATACTTGAGATTCTGCTTACTGCTTACTTCATATGTGTGAAGTACTTGTTGGGTAGCTACAACACTATCGTGTGTGTTTGTGTTTATAGTTCCTGTATCCGGAGACAGACAGGAGCTCAGTTCTGGAAAGTCATCTTCTGCTCCTGGCTGATGAGGGATGTGAGTTTCAGAGGAATGACCGAGATAAACAATGTTCTAGAGCGCTCTTAGAACGTTCCTAAGAAGCTCTTAGCGTTAAGAGCTTTTTAACGAATCTGGGAAACGCGGCCAATGTCTATTGTTTGTTGCCATCCAGATGTGGAGCAGTACCATGTGATGCTGAGCAAGCAGGAAGGCTACAGAGTGGTGAGATCAATCAACCAATCAATCTACCGAAGCTCTTTCCATACAAGAGCACGTGATTCAAAGCACATATTTAATGAATGAATTAAAATTCAGTTGGTACAGATGTGAACACTGAGGGGCCTGAGTCAGCTGTGCTGTTGGGTGGTTGTCTAGGTGATGTGTAACTTCAAGCGCATGGCCAAGGACAGAGTAGTAGAGGACTTCACGTGGACCCAGTGGGACTCCCACACCCAGAGACTGTTCTACCTCACCTACAGGGTAGGACACACACATCCACTTCTACCTCACCTACAGGGTAGGACACACACATCCACTTCTACCTCACCTACAGGGTAGGACACACACATCCACTTCTACCTCACCTACAGGGTAGGACACACACATCCACTTCTACCTCACCTACAGGGTAGGACACACACATCCACTTCTACCTCACCTACAGGGTAGGACACACACATCCACTTCTACCTCACCTACAGGGTAGGACACACACATCCACTTCTACCTCACCTACAGGGTAGGACACACACACGCACACACTTCTATCTCAGCTACTAGGTAGGAGACACTTACATGCTTGTCTTTCTCATTTAAAGGGTTCAACCTGTTCTGCAAACTGATTTAAGTCCATGAAACTAGCTAACAGGCTGTTATCTTCTCTCCCATTAGGACAAAGCGGTGTTGGTGTGTGTGCAGTTTTACCCTAACCACAACTGTGAGACTGTGGTGAGACCCTCATACCCATACAGCCCCCCCTATGCCCCCAGACCTGTTCTACCCCTAACCTCCACCCCCCCAGACCTGTTCTACCCCTAACCTCCACCCCCCCAGACCTGTTCTACCCCTAACCTCCACCCCCCCAGACCTGTTCTACCCCTAACCTCCACCCCTCCAGACCTGTTCTACCCCTAACCTCCACCCCTCCAGATCTGTTCTACCCCTAACCTCCACCCCTCCAGATCTGTTCTACCCCTAACCTACACCCCCCAAGACCTGTTCTACCCCTAACCTCCCCCCACCCCAGACCTGTTCTACCCCTAACCTCCCCCCACCCCAGACCTGTTCTACCCCTACCCTCCCCCCACCCCAGACCTGTTCTACTCCTAACCTCCACCCCTCCAGATCTGTTCTACCCCTAACCTCCACCCCTCCAGACCTGTTCTACTCCTAACCTCCACCCCTCCAGATCTGTTCTACCCCTAACCTCCACCCCTCCAGACCTGTTCTACTCCTAACCTCCACCCCTCCAGACCTGTTCTACTCCTAACCTCCACCCCCCAGACCTGTTCTACTCCCAGCCAGGGTCTCTGTGCTCAAACCTGTCTGAGTCAAACTTCAACACACACACGGCCTAATGATACTTTCATATGAACATTATTATTGTCAAGAGCCCTCAGTTGTTTATAGTAAGATATGCTTGTGTAACAGTTTGAGCTGGCTTTGGATCTGCCCTCCAACCCCTTCACCTCCCTGAGGTAAGGACAGCCAGCTCGAGAGCAAAAAGATCTATACGCACACATTCTCTCTGCTCCTTGACCCCTGATCGTTGACCCTTGACCCCTGCAGGTTTATCAACCTTGGCTTTGACCACTACCAGGAGGAAGAGCCTGTACAGGATGATCCAATCAGAATAGCTGTTTTCACCAACATAATAGGCAGGTTTCTACCCTGCCACAACTGCTAGGTTTACCTACGCCTCTATTTCTAATTCACTTCACCCTGAAAATATTTTCAGACTGTACTGTTTTTGTCTCTCTTTATGCATTATGGGACATGAATTCAACACAGAGAGTAAGTATACGTTATGATATAGAATGTATGTCGCTCCATGTGTAGAATGGATTAATTGTATGCCTGAATAAGTGCAGACCTAATACTATATTGCCAATCCCATATCTTTCTTGAACCAGATTGAGTCAGCCCGACATTAATGGAATGACTAGAGATCTTCCCTTGTTTTGATAACACAAGCAGACTAAATCTATGGTGCTGTAAAGTGATATATTTTTCCTCTTAAATTCTAATGCTGTCTCTAGTGCTTCTACACATCCTAATCCTGCCTTCAGATTTGACCAGACCTCAAATCAACAGATTTACTGGAATGACCGGACTGAACATGGTGCTTGTGAGCGTGCTAGTGAGTGTGTGACAGCAGTGTAGCGCTAGCTGCTAACCCTCCCTCTGTGTGTGTCCTCCAGGCAGCATGTGTGTGTGCTACAGCCAGCAGATCACTCCACAGCAGGCCAGCTGCAGCTACACCATCGTCCTGGTCCATAAAGGTACTGTAGGCTCGGCCCCAGGGGTAGTACTGAACCATAAACAGACGTTGTAAATATTTGGGGTTCATGGGGGCATTAATTTGAGCGCTAAATAGTTTTTGGAGCGTTACGTGATCTAAACGTTACGTTGGACTCATATTGTTATATTTGCCGAATGTAATTAACTATGAATATTATCATATTTAACTTGAATGTTTTCCCTCCCTCCTCTCTCTCCCTCTCCCTCTCCCTCTCCCTCTCTCTCTCTCTCTCCCTCTCAGGCTGCAGTAAGACTTTCACTGTAGCGCTAGATGGTGACATCTCTCCTCACACTACAGACCTCCATCCTCTCTTTCTCCCCCTGGGTTAGTACACACACACACACACACACACACACACACACACACACACACACACACACACACACACACACACACACACACACACACACAGCAAGAGTTGTTCTAACTGCTGTGATCTGTATCTAGGCTATTACATCCTGGTTTACCTGCCAGGTCACTTCCTGCATTGCATCAACAGCAGACAGCAGGAGCTGCTCTGCCACAGCCTCTTCCTGTCTGGTAAAACACAATGTTACACAATATGCTATATTCAATATATCTAGAATATGTATTTGTGTGTGTCCGTGCTTTTGTGTGGGTGTCTTTAATGTGTGTTTGTGTTTTGCTTGCAGGTCCAGAGTCAGACCTGGGCCTGCCAGCAGAGGGTGCTGTGGTGTTCTGTCTCCCAGACTGCACCTCTCTGCTGGACCTGGCTGCAGGCAGGATGTTCTCCCTAGACATCAGCTCTGACTTCCTGCTCCAGCTCCTCCAAACACCAGGCCCCAGCCGGCATGACAACCAGCGCCTGGCCGTCATGCACTGCCTGCTGGTCTACCTGGGGCCTAACCCTCACCTGGAGCAGAGGGTGAGACCGGGAGGGGAGAGAGACTTTGACCATCAGATGCCCTTTTAATTCACATGAAAAGAGAGATAATGAGGAAGGGATGGCTGTGTCTTTAGGAGGGAAGGCTGACTGTGACTCAGTACATACAGAGCAGGGGCGTAGCCACGGGTAGGCCACGGGTAGGCCACGGGTAGGCCTGGGTAGACCACGGGTAGGCCTGGGCAGGCACAGGCCTACCCAATGTGTTCTAAGGCCTACCCAAAAACGAAAATATCTCTGAAAAATTATGCACCGGGTGCACATTACAAAGTAAATTAAAAAAAAAGATGCCTATCCATATTTTTCTAGGCCTACCCCCAAAAAAGATTCTGGCTACGCCCCTGATACAGAGAGAGGCTTCAGCCTTAAGAAGCAAATAATCTGTATTCTGGCCAGAGGGCTGTCTTTGTTCCTGGGAAAACATCACCAGTTGGCACTAGCTCTGTATTGTTGTAGTTTTATACTTTTTATGTGGTCTTTGTTAGATCCTAGACAGTTCTGTGTTCTTTACCATTTTCAATTCTCTCCACAGATCATAGACTGGATCTGTGACAACATCATGCCGTTCGACACCTTTGATCAGATCCAGGAGTTTGTTCTGGGTGAGAGGAAGTGAGACGCATAGTTACTTCCTGAGAATAGGGACGTGTGGTGGGTCTCATACAGTGTTTGCTCCTCTTCTGGGTCGCAGCCTCTCTCTACCGCATCGTCTACAACAAGTCTCTCAGTCTGGACAAGGTCCTGCCCTACACCTCTGTGTCTGGGGACAAGGTAACTCTCTCTGTCTGTCTGTCTGCCTCTGTCTGTGTCTCTCCCTCTCTCTACCTCTCTCTCTCTCTCTACCTCTCTCTCTCACTGTCTCTCTCACTCTCTCTCTGTCTCTCTCTCTGTCTCTCTCTGTCTCTCTCTCTACCTCTCTACCTCTCTCCGTCTGTCTCTCTCTCTCTACCTCTCTACCCCTCCCTCCCTCTCTCTCTGTCTCTCTCTCACTCTCACTCTCACACTCACACTCACACTCACACACAGACATGACTCAGTGTGTGTGTACGTTTGCGTGAGTTAAGGATCTGCCAGCCAGTCTAGATGAGGTACCTGGAGTGACGTGCAGCACACAGCTTCATGCTGAGCCTGTGTTCTCCAAGAAGGTCAGTACTGCTCTCGTGTCACCAGCTACACACACACCTGTTACCTTTTTTACCCCATTACCAGTGTCCATTACCAGTGTGTTATCACAGGTGTGATCTATGTTCTGAGTACTGGTATGTCATGTTATGCCAGGTTGCTTTGCGTTTGTCTTGTCCTAAGAATTTCAGTGCCCAGTCTGACCCTGTGTTGTTCTGTGCATCTGACAATATAAGACTTGAACTTGTGCTTGTGTGTGCTGCAGCATTCCTGGAGTCAGCCAGGCTACTGGGAGGATCTGCAGTGGAGCTCAGAGAGGGTCCAGTACTTTGAGGCGGTTCCTAGCCCCAGGTTCAGAACCCAGCAGCTGCAGCAGGAGTGGACCTTTCCCAACCTGGGTCCTGGGAGGGAGCCTGTCTGTCAGGCTCCAGAAGCGTCCGTCAGCACACAGCCGTCCCAGAAGGTACGGCTCATCTCCCCTCACTGACTGCTCGGAGGTGGGCTTGCAGCAGCATCATCATTTGATGAGTCATCTCCTTCTTTCTTTTTCAGAAGTCAGAGAAGAAGAGGGCTTCTGGCTCTCACGCTGCCTGTCACATTGAGGAAAACACCAAGAAGTAAGCTCAGAGATCTGAGTATCACAAACTAACTTAGTGAAATGAACCCCAACAGAGTAGAACTGATCTACAACTGACCTTACTAGAAGAAAGTAGAGCTGGGTAAAATGCTTCCAGCTAGAACTGACCAGACCTGAACTTGTTAGAACTGAGTGAAACTTAAGTCAGAAGTTGGACACATCTCAGGATTTCAGAATGCTGCACTCGACCACATCTCACCTGCTCAGCATACTGGCTGTTAGAGAAGGTGGAGACGTGTGAGTGAGATCAGAGGGGGTCTCTCTTGAGAGACCTTCAGGACTGTTTCACTGATGCCCTCATCTCGTCCTCTCCTCCAGGGTGCTGTCTGTGGTGGACACCTGTTGTCGGGGTAAGAATATCTCTCAGCACCATCTGGCCTTCCTCCATACAGCTGCTGTACACTGTAGGATACAGGCCCGTAATCATTATATATATTGGGGGACACCCCCCCCCCCCCCCCCAATATTCAAATCTGGTCAAAATGTCCCCCCCCCCCCCCAATATTTTGATATAAAAATATATCGGTACATTACTACGGTACAACAGACAACCACACACGCTGGCCCAAAATTATCATAACAAATTGAATTTTTTTCATAACTAAACGTTAAAATTGCCATTTTATAACTACTAGTATTACTGATAAGCTACCGGTGGTAGCAGATTTGGTCCCCCTCGATGTTGACTCCAGGGCTACGGCCTTGGTAGGTTGGATCGGACACTGGGAAATGAGAAGAGCGATCTTTAAAGACCTGTCTTCATACAGGCCGATCAGCATTCCAAGAACCCACAAGGCCACAGATCTGGTGCCGGGTCAGAGGAGTGAGCTGATTGGTTCTTGGATACAGAAACCAGGAAATGAACCATGTGCCAGAGCAGAAACCTGCCGACTCCAGTTTCAGGGTCACATTCTTTAGTCAACCAGAGAATGCTAGTGTTTTAGATCCCCTGCACTTGTGCTCAATTAATCATGACAGTACAGAGGGCGAGCAGAGGAGCGGGATAGGAAAACCACGTGGTTACATAAGACCTGGAAACAACATGCGTCTCTGTCTCCTTTTCCTCGTCCCTCACTCCATCCCTCTCTCTCTCCGTTTCTCCTCTCACACACATGGAGTAAACACACACACACACACACATGGAGTAAACACACACACACACATGGAGTAAACACACACACACACACATGGAGTAAACACACACACACACACATGGAGTAAACACACACACACACAGCCCATCCACTTACTCTCCACCTCGTTCTTCTCTCCGCTCCAGATCAGAAGCTGGTTCCCCTGTTTCAGGAGGAGGACCAGCAGCAGAGGGTGCTGATAGGCCAGGTCAGTGATCAGTAGAGAAACACACCCACACACACACAGTACACATACACACTAACTCCCCCCTAAAACACGTGTACACACACACACAGTACACATGCACATACTAACCCACATACACACACAAGTGTACACACATACACACACAAGTGAAACTCCCCCAGGTCTCCAGCAGCAGTATAGCTCTATTTTAGATCCTTGTCTCAGCAGGGGAGTTCAATCTGCAGGTCACACTCCTCCTTCTCTCCCCCTTCCTCCCTTTCCCCCCTCCTCCCTCCCGCCTCTCTCTCCCCCTCCTCCCTCTCTCTCTCTCCTCCATCTCTTCCCCCTCCTCCCTCTCTCCCCCCTCCTCCCTCTCTCCCCCCTCCTCCCTCTCTCCTCCCTCCTCCCTCTCTCCTCCCTCCTCCCTCTCTCCCCCCTCGCCTTACTCTTACCTGAGAATCTGGGGCAGTGGGAATAGCAGAGCTTGCATTAAGGTGAACCTAATGTGACTGCTGATGCTAAACAGACACAAGGAGAAACTCCATGTTCCTTCCTGCTCTGCACTGCAGATGGTGGACAAGCTAAGGGAGCACCTGAACAGACACCTGCCTCGACTGGGGAAAAAGAGGATCGATTCACTGGTGGTGAACTACGTGGCTAAGCTGGTTAGCTGTTCTCCTGCTGTTAACTAACCCAAGATCATCTGTCATCAGCAACTACAGACGCTAGTCATCTTTATTCATCTTTATTTTGTTCTTTTTGTTTACCTCAAGTTACTTAACAAAGGAAGACCACTTTCTTTCCTCGTGTGGAAAATATCTCAGCTTGTCATGGAGTTGTTCTGAGGACAAGGGGAATGTTATCATGTGTGTGTGTGCACGTGTGTGTGGGAGAGTGAGAAGGCTGCGTAAAGAAGCTTGTGTGTATATCTCTCGTGTGTGAAGTTTTTCCAGTAAGAGGGTGTGACAAGGAAATGAATGGGACAGTAACACTTCCTGTTTTTCTAGAACAGAGAGGAAAGGGAAGTGAGTTTTCATACATGGCCACTGTCTGTGTGTGTCTGTGTGTGTCTGTGTGTAGTTGGAGCTGATCAGATACATGCTGGAGTCGGTGTGGCTGAAGTACAGACTGGCTCCATGTGTGATGTGCTTGTAAGTACCTGATTCAGGTGCGTCAGGGTGTGGCAGTGTAACTCCTTGTGTGTCGACATGTACACATCAACACGGATGTATCTGTGCGTGTGTTCATGCGTGCAAATGTAACCCCCCCCCCCCCCCCCCCCCCCCCCCCCATGGATATTGAGTTAATGTGAGCAACCGTTCCAGTCATGCCATATGTGTTCACATGTGTGTGTGTGTGTGCGCTCAAGGAACAAGCCAGGCAGTCCTGCAGAGTGGACGGTGTTTCACGTGATGTGTCGGATCCTGGAGGCTACCAAGAGTCTCTGTCTACCTAACCCTCCTGGTGGGACACACACACACACACCACACACACACACACACACCACACACACACACACACACCCACACACACACACACTCTGAGGTCAGGCTGAGGGCACTCCCTGTTCCCCCATTTCCCCTCCATCCCCAAACATAACACATTTATGAAGCCTCAGTGGACCAGTCTTTAAGCTGAGGACAACTAATTATAGTCTGTGGGTGTGTGGTTGTGTACCTGTGTGTGTGTGTGCAGGGTATCACACTCTGTTGGCAGTGTTAGGGGTGCGTTGTCTTCCCCGTCACATGTTCCTGCAGTACGTCGACCAGGGCCTGCTACAGCTCACTGAGACCTTCGTATCGCGCCTCATGACAGGTGAGGCTTCCTCCCACACACACACACACACTGTGGAGGAGATAGAGAGGGGATGCAGGGTGGAGGAGATAGCAGAGGGGATGCAGGGTGGAGGAGATGCAGGGTGGAGGAGACAGCAGAGAGGATGCAGGGTGGAGGAGATAGCAGTGAGGGGATGCAGGGTGGAGGAGATAGCAGAGAGGATGCAGGGTGGAGGAGATGCAGGGTGGAGGAGATAGCAGTGAGGGGATGCAGGGTGGAGGAGATAGCTGAGAGGAGATGCAGGGTGGAGGAGATAGCAGTGAGGGGATGCAGGGTGGAGGAGATGCAGGGTGGAGGAGATAGCAGAGGGGATGCAGGGTGGAGGAGATGCAGGGTGGAGGAGACAGCAAAGAGGATGCAGGGTGGAGGAGACAGCAAAGAGGGGATGCAGGGTGGAAGAGATGCAGGGTGGAGGAGATAACAGAGAGGGGATGCAGGGTGGAAGAGATGCAGGGTGGAGGAGACAGCAGAGAGGGCAGGGTGGAGGAGATGCAGGGTGGAGGAGATAGCAGAGAGGGGATGCAGGGTGGAAGAGATGCAGGGTGGAGGAGATAACAGAGAGGGGATGCAGGGTGGAGGCGATCCAAGGTGGAGTAGACAGCAGAGTGGAGGAGATGCAGGTTGACAAGGATATGAGTAGACCTTCTATTAAATCTTTAACGACTGTTTTGAACGGGACTACACTGACTGTCCTTTTCCACAGCGACCAGGGCAGCGTTTTCATTCAGACAGATTTATCTTGTACCTATAACTTCCTGCTTCAGGTGTAAAGCATAGCACAGGTAAGATAGGGATGTCTACCACCAAGGTCCTTCTGGTTGCCTAGGACACGAGGACATTCATCCATACACAGCAGACTCCCTCTGATTAATAACCAGAGCTTCCTAGATAGAAACGGCGGGAATACAAGCCCCACTGCCTCGTGTTGGCTTTATGGGGGCACAGTTAGTACAGGTGCCGCTACAGTGACGTCCCTGCTAATAAAACATTCTGTCTACGGCCAGGGAGGCAACTGGGGATTTCCTTGTGATAATGCTGCACCCATGTTTACAATGGGTTTCCAGACAGATTAATACATGCCTGTAGAATAGCAAGCACCCGTCACTCGAGTTCTCTCTGATACAAGTGCATAACCACACACGTCTGGATGGAGCCTGGATATTCTTACAGATAACACATAAATGTTTGCTCAAGACCCTGTCGAGTAATTGCTATTTTAACTTCCAAATGTACGCAACTTGGTTTTCATACTGCTTAAAACTGTCTGCCTCTACTTTCTGTCTGTCTTCTCTGTGCCCGGGAGAGCTGTTCTGTGTACAGATCTCTTCCTCAGACATAAACAGAACTATCTTGGTAGATGAAAGCCCATTCAAAGTACACAATAGGATTGTTTTCAATCAAAGGCGTGTGATAAGGGATGTTGAAAGTCCTTGAAGTAAGACATGCGTAGGAGAAGATGGGGAAATCGTGTCCTCAAAGTGATCCCCCTTCTATTTTCTTTACTCTCCTCCCAGATCTAGACAACAGTCATTCCAACGAGCAGCTCAAGTTCAGCATTCTCAAGCGTATCCCTGAGGTAAACCTCCACCAACCATCTCCACGAGCTCTCTTACCCCACGCTGTGTCTCTGACCTAAAACTCTCCAGGTGCTGCTCCAGACCCCTCTACCCTCTAGTCAGTCCTTAAGAGGAGAGCCCAGACCAGGTCAATACCCCGGCCTTCAGGGTTAGGTCAGGCCTTCAGGCCTTCAGGGTTAGGTCAGGCCTTCAGGCCTTCAGGGTTAGATCAGGCCTTCAGGCCTTCAGGGTTAGGTCAGGCCTTCAGGGTTAGGTCAGGCCTTCAGGGTTAGGTCAGGCCTTCAGGTCTTCAGGGTTAGGTCAGGTCTTCAGGGTTAGGTCAGGCCTTCAGGGTTAGGTCAGGCCTTCAGGGTTAGGTCTTCAGGGTTAAGTCAGGCCTTCAGGGTTAGGTCAGGCCTTCAGGGTTAGGTCAGGCCTTCAGGTCTTCAGGCCTTCAGGGTTAGGCCTTCAGGGTTAGGTCAGGCCTTCAGGGTTAGGTCAGGCCTTCAGGGTTAGGTCAGGCCTTCAGGGTTAGGTCAGGTCTTCAGGGTTAGGTCGTCAGGGTTAGGTCAGGCCTTCAGGGTTAGGTCGTCAGGGTTAGGTCAGGCCTTCAGGGTTAAGTCGTCAGGGTTAGGTCAGGCCTTCGCTGATCAACAGATGTGTGTTGTTGGGTCTCCAGCGGCAGGAGGCCGGCCCTGGAATGTGGATGCTTTGTGTCTCCTGGGCGGGCCTGGGCTAATCAGGGGGTGTGTAGGGTTGCTTTCCTGCCGGGAGAGGAAGTGGAGCAGGTACAACAGAAACAGCAGACTCATTCCTGCTCTGGATGCGTCTCATTAGCGGAAACATCTCTTACCTCAGGTGGCCTGTTAGCTTTTGTCTGGGAGCTGCACAGAGAAACGATACTGACATTGGTTGATGTAGTCACCCACTCGGAGGTCATACCAAGCCCTCAGTTCAGCGGGCGATCGAGTGCGGGTGATTGGAGGTTTGAACCCCATGCGGTCCCACACACCTAACAATCTTCTGGTTCCCTGCTTCTAGCCGATGGAACAGAGGATGTGCCATCTGTGGGACCACCCCATCAGCTCCGCCTGCATCTCCCGGGCCTACGTGAGCAGCCTGCTGAAGAAACAAGCCAACACCAAGGTAACCCAACTGTGGGGGCATGCTTGATTTACCTAACGGGTGCACTTGATTTCCGTTTCTACTTTCTGCCGGGTCGTCAGGCGGGAGTTTTTTTTCTTCCTTGATGTGGATGAACCTCAGCTGCCTCTGTCTTCCAGGGATCCCAGTTCATAGACAGAGGCAGGCCAGGGTTCAGACCTGACTTCCTGCCTCTTACCTACCTGACCAAGACACTGTCTGATCTGGAAGACGAAGGTACAGGGTTCTACAAACCTCTGTGTTGGAACTCTGGGTTCTGTGTGTCTGGTGTGGTGGACTGTGTGCTCTTGCTAATTGTGTGTATGTGTGTGTGTGTGTGACAGCTCTGAACCCCTTTGAGGAGCAGGAGACCGTGGATGCCAGGTTCGTGGAGGAGACTGCTCTTAAGCAGACACTAATACTGCTGGGCTTTGAGGTCAAGTGAAGACACACACACACACACTCCCACACCTACACACTCCCACACCTACACACATCTGAGGCACAATGGGGTCTGGTGCCGCTAGCCATGATGGATTTACTGGACTGCATGGTATTTCCGTTCTTGTATTGAACCTGATGTGTATGAGTCATGACTATGAGGCATAACTCTGGTTAATCCCAACAATTGTATTGCTCATAATTCAGAGTAACATGAGGTTTAGTTTCAGGAAGATCTCAGTGTGATTCTATGAATGTGAGGGTGTACTTAATCATAGAAAATCATACTGTGGAAAAGGGATTTTGTAACAAGGGTTTTCAGGGATTTACATAATCTTTTGTAATCTTTAGTCATCGCTGTTTTGCATTTGTACTATAAATAAATAATCTTTATAGCAACGTGTGTCTGCTTTCACCTGGAGCCTGTGGGGATGTGAGCCTGTCAGGCAGAGAGCGTCCTGCTGGAGGAGACAGCAGAGAGGAGATGCAGGGTGGAGGAGATGCAGGGTGAAGGAGACAGCAGAGAGAGAATGCAGGGTGGAGGAGATAGCAGAGAGGGGATGCAGGGTGGAGGAGACAGCAGAGAGAGGATGCAGGGTGGAGGAGATGCAGGGTGGAGTAGGCAGCAGAGAGGGGATGCAGGGTGGAGGAGATGCAGGGTGGAGGAGACAGCAGAGAGGGGATGCAGGGTGGAGGAGATAGCAGAGAGGGGATGCAGGGTGGAGGAGATGCAGGGTGGAGGAGACAGCAGAGAGGGGATGCAGGGTGGAGGAGATGCAGGGTGGCGGAGACAGCAGAGAGGAGATGCAGGGTGGAGGAGATGCAGGGTGGAGGAGACAGCAGAGAGGGGATGCAGGGTGGAGGAGATGCAGGGTGGAGTAGACAGCAGAGTGGAGGAGATGCAGGGTGACAAGGATATGAGTAGACCTTCTATTACATCTTTAACGACTGTTTTGAACGGGACCACAACAACTCCTGAAGGCCAGTGTTGAATCTCTCAAACATACACACACACCACCTCAACACAAACACCATTTCAACACACACACCACCTTAACACACACACACACCACCTTAACACACAAACCACCTTAGCATGTGCTTACCATTTGTCAAACTCCAAATACCAGTGAGGACTAACGTACCAGAAGACTGTCTCTCACCATTCTAGTCTACTTTGCTGTAAATGAAACCGTTGCCAGTAAAGACTTCCAGCTGTAGGAGAACACAATCAAACCCAGATGCATGGCACACTCCAGCTCTCACACACACACTCCAGCTCTCTCACACACACACACACACACTCCAGCTATCACACACACACTCCAGCTCTCTCACACACACACACACACACACACACTCCAGCTATCACACACACACTCCAGCTCTCATACACACACACACACACATTCCAGCTCTCTCTCTCACACACACACACACACACACACACACACACACACACACTCCAGCTATCACATACACAAACCAGCTCAAAATCAAATACACAATGCAACTTACACTATCTAGTGTTTTTGAGTGTAAGTTGAAGTGTGTGTTTGTACAGCAGCTCACAATAACAAACATATGCACTGTGTCTGGTCCGAGACTTTGGTAGGAGGAAGGAAGGAGATGCTATGTGTGGAGAATAGAGCTGTATTTAATGATCTGTGCTGAGAATCACATGTCGTGAGGCACGTGGCCCTGCAGTGATTCTCTCAGAGCTCTGACCCATGCACTCTTCAAAATATCCTGTCTCAAAGGTGTGACTGAGTTCATGTAAGAGTCTGTTTGTGTCCGAGTCTGTAATGGTGTGTGTGTGTGATCATACAAGTCTGTAATTGTGTGTGTGATCATGTAAGTCTGTAATAGTATGTGTGTATGTGATAAATCTATAATGTGTGTGTGTGTGTGTGTGTGGGTCTGTAAAGGTGTGTAATCGTGCCAGTCTATAATGTGTGTGTGTGTGTGTGGGTCTGTAAAGGTGTGTAATGGTGCCAGTCTATAATGTGTGTGTGTGTGTGTGGGTCTGTAAAGGTGTGTAATGGTGCCAGTCTATAATGTGTGTGTGTGTGTGGGTCTGTAAAGGTGTGTAATGGTGCCAGTCTATAATGTGTGTGTGTGTGTGTGTGTGTGTGTGTGTGGGCCTAGATCTCGATGGGCTTCAGCCGGGGCTTGCGGACGTGTCTGATGTTGGCCCCGGGCTCAGAGGGCTTGAAGGGCGCCAGGCCTCCGTAGGGGCGGGGCAGCGGGAGCTCGTCCCCCTGGGGGATGTAGGCATTGGGCCGGGCCTCGGCCGTGGTGTACACCCCGCTGGGGAGCTGCGTCCTCTGCTCCTCCTCCTTCAGCTAGGGACACAGATGGCTGAGCGGTTAGGGAATCGGGATATTAAATCAGAAGGTTGCCAGTTTGATTCCCCGGCCGTGACAAATGACGTTGTGTCCTTGGGCAAGGCACTTCACCCTGCTTGCCTCGGGGGGGAATGTCCCTGTACTTACTGTAAGTGGCTCTGGGTAAGAGTGTCTGCTAAATGACTACATGTAAATGACACAAGGAGGCCAGAGGTCAGGGGTCAGAGAGGGGCTGTGAAGGTGCTTAGGCTGGATGTTACGCTTCACTGGGAGTTTCTCCTCATCTTCCTTGAGGGTTTAGGTCGGCTGAGGGGCAGCTCTATGGGCGTATGTGAAGCCCTCTGTGGCATTGCTTGTTAAAAAGGCTAAACAAATACATTTTCATTCGATTGTTAACAAAGAAACAATTCTTATTTGTTTGAAAGGGAAACTTGATGGTTTTAGGCGGTACAGAAGCAGCTCCACCTGCAGGTTGGAGTCCTAACCATAGAGAGAGGGTTTGTAGACGAATGCAGTAACGTATTAGAGGACTGCACAGAGAGTTCTGCGTACCCTCTCTCTGTCCTGCGAGGCGTCATGGCGTCGCTCCTGCTCTCGGAGCATCTTCTGCCACTGGTCCTCCAGCTCTGGGGAGGGGGGCAGGCCCTGGGCCAGGCGGCGCTGGCACGAGTCCAGCTGCAGCTCGCCCTCCCTCACCTCCTGCTGCAGGGACATGGCGGAGGCCTGGCGCATGGACAGCTCCGCCACCACCGCCATCATCTGCCGCGTCACCTCCTTCACACGGCCCTGCAGCTCGTTCACCTGGGAGGCACGCACACGCACACACACACACTTAGGTAATGCTGATCCTGCGCTCCTCATAAAGGGCTTCCACGCTCCACTACCTGTGTGTGTGTGTGCGAGAGCGAGAGAGAGAGACAAACCCGTACCTTCTTGGCCAGGTCCAGGGTATCCTGTTTGCCGTTCTCAGCCTTAGCTCTGATTCGCCGGGAGAGTCTGGTCACCTGATCATAGACCAGCTCCTTCTCCAGAAGCAGCTCTTCCTGCTCCGCCAGGCGCACCTCCAACTAGACACACACACCATTAACACACACACACACCTTTAACACACACACACACCATTAACACACACCATTAATGCCCACACCCAATCAGTACACTAACACACACACGTGTGAACACAACACATACACATGTGCGCCCACACACACAATCAACACACACCTGCAGAGCTTTTGTTACCTGTTCTATTTTCTTGATCATTTCCACAGGCGAAGGGTCCTTCCCCCCCAGGACCCGGGCCCTGTTCTCCTGCCCAGGGTCTTCTAGAGCCTTCTCCAGCTCCAGCATCTGGTCCCTACACTCCGACAGCTGGTGGGGGTGGGTGGAGGGTGAGGGGGTTGGAGAGAACAAGACATCAGGTTTGGTGTGAAAGAAAGAAAATCTATTTGATCAGTTGGATGTGGAATTAAGGGAGTTTGGGAGAGGAGGTGTGTTTGAGGGGTGTGTTAAGGGGGGGCGAGGCTGTGGGTCTGGGGGCGTGGAGCTGAGAGCAGCCTCTACTGGCTGGGCCTCTCTAATGAGAGAGCACATCAGGCTGGGAAGGGGAGAGGTCAGCAGGGACCAGGGAGGTGTGGAACACAGTGACTCCTTTTCCCTGAGAGCACAGCAGCTGATCCCAGAGGTGTGGTAATGTGGAACGACACGTCCGGAGGGGGGGGGGGGGGGGGGGGGTGACCCCCCCTGTAAACACCCAGTCATGGTCATGTGATGGGCTTCACTGGAGCGTTGCTTCCTCTCTGGTTAGTGACCGGGTCCTCTGGTCGTGTGGTGTGTGTGTGTGTGTGTGTGTGTGTGTGTGTGTGTGGAGAGTATCTATGTAATCCAGTGTAAATCACACACAGGCAGTTTGGACACGAGTCTTCCTCAACAACATGCGGTCTGGCTCCAGTTTAGATTCCACAGAACTCTGACAGAGGGAGCGACCACACCTTCCCTAATGCTTCTCTATGGGCTGCTGTGTCCTAGCAACCCACACACTCGCATTCCCAGCTAGCTACACCAGACTTCACACAGCACCCTGTTTACACTGAAGCAGCCCAATTCTTTTGAAAGTCTTTGAAAAGCTCTTTAGTGTATATTGAGTTTCACATGGAGGCCATATCTGATGTGCTGTTGAGGGTCAATATGCTAACAGCAGTAATGGTCCCCCCAATCCTGCTTTGAAGATGTTAGCACCAAGGGAACAACCCCTGCATCTAACATGTACCCCACCCTGTAACCTGAGGGAACTTAATATTAAAACATTACATTTAGTCATTTAGCAGATGCTCTTATCCAGAGCGACTTACAGTAAGGGTACAGGGACATTCCCCCGAGGCAAATAGGGTGAAGTGCCTTGCCCAAGGACACAACTTTATTTAGCATGCCGGAAATTGAACCAGCAACCTTCTGATTACTAGCCCGAATCCCTAACCGCTCAGCCACCTGACTCCCTAGACTATGATTTCCCAAAGTAGATTATTTGTAAACACGAGGGCCATTCGTACTGTAGCAAGTAACGCCCTCAGGGATATCTCGGACTATCAGGTGCTTTCCTGTCAGAGAATGACGGGGTTATTTCCTCTGAACTGTAAAAGAGAAGACAGACCCCATCTGGCCCAGACTGAAACTCAGCTTCATCTGGTTACAGAGCTCTCCTCTCCAAGCTTGTTGGCTCCTCCCCCGGCCTGGCTTCTAGTGCACACACCCCAGCACAGAGATCCTGAGAAACCCTCCAGTGAGACACACCACCATAGATAAACCAGTGGGATTAAACCCCAAATCTGACCCAACTGGCTGAGGTGTGTGTGTGTGACCAGGCCAGAGACAGATCTTCAATACCAGGATATCAGGAAAGGAGGTCTTTTCATCCAAGCCCAACAGACTCTGGACTCAAGTTAGAAGCACTGAAAAACTCTTTCTGAAAGGAGGGATCAAGGAAGCTACAGAACTAAAGAACTACTTTGATCCCTCCCCTCCTGAGGCTAGCAGCAGGCCTGCATCCCTCCCCTCCCCTGGGGCCAGCAGCAGGCCTGCATCCCTCCCCTCCCCTGGGGCCAGCAGCAGGCCTGCATCCCTCACCTCCCCTGGGGCTAGCAGCAGGCCTGCATCCCTCCCCTCCTGGGGCTAGCAGCAGGCCTGCATCCCTCCCCTCCTGAGGCCAGCAGCAGGCCTCCATCCCTCACCTCCCCTGGGGCTAGCAGCAGGCCTGCATCCCTCCCCTCCCCTGGGGCCAGACAGGCCGTCTCACTCACACGCTTCCAGAGGGTGACACGACTCATTGACCTCAACACTTGCTATTAATCAAGTCCTTCAACAGGACAATGTCTGTCCCAGTGTGTGAGTCCTGATCTCAGCCTAGCCCGCTACCTCGGCTTGGGGATCGAGCAGTAGGAGCGATGGCGCCATTAACGAGAGAGCCAAATGTTTAGCTCTAGCAGCATTAACAGCTGAGATATTTACACAGGGAAGGGCCGGTGTTTGGACGTGGTGGCGTAGCAGGCATGGAGGGCCAGAGATACGAGGTGAGACATTCCCCGGTGCCCTGCAGGGCTATACATGGTGCGGACGGGATCCGCTGAGTCAGGGCGAGGCACATACTACTACGCGGAGAACTGCATTTTGGAAGCTTTTATGGATAAAGTTTACATTCAGCTGAAGGACACTCATGGAGGTATTTCTACATAGTGTGGTTTCTCTGTCTTGAGGAGCCAGGCTTGAGAGAAGTTTACTATCTGGAGTAAGGTGCCGCAGTCTGGTGCTCTTCCTCCCCAGTTACTACCTGTATCTAGTTCCTACCTGTATCTAGTTCCTACCTGTGTCTAATTCCTACCTGTATCTCGTTCCTACCAGTGTTCAGCTCCTACCAGTGTTCAGCTCCTACCTGTATGTAGTTCCTACCAGTGTTCAGCTCCTACCTGTATGTAGTTTCTACCAGTGTTCAGTTCCTACCAGTGTTCAGTTCCTACCAGTGTTCAGCTCCTACCTGTATGTAGTTCCTACCAGTGTTCAGTTCCTACCAGTGTTATACTCATACTAGTGTTCAGCTCCTACCAGTGTTCAGCTCCTACCAGTGTTATGCTCCTACCAGTGTTCAGCTCCTACCAGTGTTCAGCTCCTACCAGTGTTCAGCTCCTACCAGTGTTCAGCTCCTACCAGTGTTATGCTCCTACCAGTGTTCAGCTCCTACCAGTGTTCAGCTCCTACCAGTGTTCAGTTCCTAACAGTGTTCAGCTCCTACCTGTCTCTGCAGTGAGGTGCTCTCCTCCGCCAGGTCTCTCTTGCAGGGTAGCAGCTTCCTGCTGAGGTGGATCTGCCGTGTCTCCTGGCTGATGTTCATCTGCTGGGACCGTATGTGCTCCTCCAGGGCCTGCATGGCCACGTCCCCATCTCTGATCAGGCTCTCCTGCACGTTCACCTTCTCGTAGAAGATACACATCTCCTCCTCACGCTCCAGCAGCTGCACGCCCCTGGACACACACACACACACATTAACACACACTCACGTTAACACGCACACACACTAGTGTGGCTCCGGGTGTGCGTGAGGTGTGTGTGGTAGATGGCGGGCGGGCGGTCAACGAGGCGTGCGGAGGTCAGACTGACCGCTCGTTGCGGCTCTGCACGGCGGCGTCGTGGGTCTTGCGCAGCTGCAGCAGGTTCTGCTCGTGGACGCTGATGATGCGCGTGAGCTCCACCAGGTCCAGCTTCTGCTCCTGCCTCTTGTGACTCATGTCCTGCAGCGTCCAGGACACCTGGGCCAGGTCGTTCCTCAGGCTGTCTCTGATGGTGCGGCTGTGGATGTGCTTCAGACGAGACTTCTGCAGCAGCCTGGAGGCGGGGGGGGCAAACACACACACACACATGGATGGATGGACGGATAGATAGGTAGACGGATGGACAGAAGCCCCTTACTTCTCCTTGATGACGACTGTGGTCCTGAGGATCTCCATCTCGTTCTCCAGGATCTTGAACTTCTCCCTCATCTCCGCTGTCCTCTGCGATGCCATCTGGATCAGGTTCACACACTTGTTCCTGTCGCCCTTGATGATGTCATACAGCTTGGCGAACACGCCCAGTCTGAAGAAAGGGCAAGAGAGAGGGGAGGGAGGGAGAACATTTGCAGTTAGAAGCCCAAAACAACAGGCAATAACAAAATAGTGGCACAGGAGTTACAGAAATAGACCAGTATTTCCATAATGGAACAAAATAAACATTAGTCATCTGTTGAGGGAAGGCGGTTCCCTAGACATGGATGGGAGGTAGGGGGTAGGAGAAGGAGGTGAGATGGACATGGAGGTAGGGGGTAGGAGAAGGAGGTGAGCTGGACATGGAGTTAGGGGGTAGGAGAAGGAGGTGAGCTGGACATGGAGTTAGGGGGTAGGAGAAGGAGGTGAGCTGGACATGGAGTTAGGGGGTAGGAGAAGGAGGTGAGCTGGACATGGAGGTAGGAGAAGGAGGTGAGCTGGACATGGAGGTAGGAGAAGGAGGTGAGCTGGACATGGAGGTAGGAGAAGGAGGTGAGCTGGACATGGAGGTAGGAGAAGGAGGTGAGCTGGACATGGAGGTAGGGGGTAGGAGAAGGAGGTGAGCTGGACATGGATGTGAGCTGGACATGGAGGTAAGGGATGGGAGAAGGAGGTGAGCTGGACATGGAGGTAGGGGGTAGGAGAAGGAGGTGAGTTGGACATGGAGGTAGGAGGTGAGCTGGACATGGAGTTAGGGGGTAAGAGAAGGAGGTGAGCTGGACATGGAGGTAGGGGGTGAGCTGGACATGGAGTTAGGGGGTAAGAGAAGGAGGTGAGCTGGACATGGAGGTAGGAGGTGAGCTGGACATGGAGGTAGGGGGTGAGAAAAGGGTAATGTTACCTGGCCTGTATCTCCTGGTTCTGTTTCTTGTGCTCCTGGATCACCAGACTCTTCCCCATCACTTCCTGTTTGATGCGGGTGTACCGTTTCTGCCGACATGAGAGATCCAGATAATCTTGTTTACGTGTGAAGTGTGTGTGAAGTGTGTGTTGGTTACACGTGTTTACACGTGTGTGCATGTTGGTTCCATGTGTGCATGTGTGTGTTGGTTACATGTGTGTGTGTGTTGGTTACATGTGTGTGTGTGTGTGTGTGTTACCCCGGCTCGGAGCAGCTCCCGGGACTTGTGCTCCCTCTCGTCAGCCTTGATCTGGGCCAGGCAGCCCAGCATGTGCAGCTCCTCCCTGCAGCGGAAGGTCTCCCTCACCAGGGCCTGCTCCTGCTCCACGCAGCGCTCCATCAGCTGGGCCTCCACCTCCGCACACGACTGATGGAAACACACACACACACAGTTAGGCTTTTATTATGCGCTTATCCAGAGCGACAGAGGACACACACAGTACATATAGACACGGAGCATACACAGACACACAGACACACACACAGTACATATAGACACGTACCGTACACACACGTACCGTACAGACACACACACATATGAATACACGTTATCAACACACACAAACAAGTAAACACATGGAACCACCACACACACAAACACACACTCGTACTCAACACAACACATGACACACTCACCTGGTGGATCAGCTTTTGTTTGAGCGTCTCCACCTCCTTCTGCAGTTCCAGCCTCCTCTGCAGGTTACTGTCTCCCCGGGGTAGGGCATCCCTCTGAGACCACAACACCATGTAGGTCACAGCAGCACCACTCCACAAAACACAAGCAAGCAAGCGGGACGAGAGCCTGTGAAGTGTTAACTCACTGCCTCATTTGACAGATAGAGTTTAGGACAAAGATTTCTTAATGAATAAATGGCTACCATGGTTTCCAATGGTCCCCTCACTGGAATTAATAGAACAGGTATTAAGCAGTTCCTCCACACTTTGCTGAACTTTCCTGAACCGAAGGAAGTTCTAGATGCGTCACCATGTTTGAGCGGTTTCTGTTTTGCTGACAGTTATCCGGCTGTACTTTCATTTTTCTATTTACCGGAGTGTCATCAAAACTTCCACAGTTCATTTTTAAAGGGTGACTCACCCTTCAACAGGGGGGGGGGGAGAGAGAGATTCAGAGCAACATCACCGCAACACATTTGTTAGGAGCAGCAAATGCATCAGATTGGATAATCCAGGTTGTTGGATGAATTAGTGGATGAAGCATTCATGAATCAGAGACACCCATCTTGTTAGGACGCAGTAACAGATTCAAGAGGCTAAGTTCCATTTCCTGTATTTTGGGAGCGAACACCAGACGTGAGGACAGGCTGTGATTGGTCGTCTAGGAACGTCCGGTACGAAGGCCTGAGGTTGAGGATCTTATCTGTGCTCGATAACTCTTACCTCGCACTTGGTCTTGTTGTAGAGGACCTGGGTGTGCGCCAGCGTGTCATTGGCCAGTTTCAGCTGTTGCTCCATCTTCTTCAGGCCCCTGATCTGCCGATCTCTCTCTCTCAGCTTCCGGGAGTGGCTGTCGTGCACATTCTTCCTCTCCACGCTGATGTGACTCAGATTCAGTTCTTGTACTCCCCTGGGATTATAGAAGAAGAAGATTACAACACGGACACACAGAGATCAAATACAAGAGTTTTAATATACTTTTTTTACTCTACCTCCTCCATCCCTCTCTCCCTCCTCCATCCCTCCCTCTCTCTCCTCCATCCCTCTCTCCCTCCTCCATCCCTCCCTCTCTCCTTCCTCCCTCCCTCCCTCTCCCTCCTCCCTCCCTCTCTCCCTCTCCCCCTCCTCCCTCTCTCCCTCCTCCATCCCTCTCCCTCCCTCTTATCCCTCCCTCTCTCCCTCCTCCACTATTCTCTCCCCTTGCCTGCATCAGCCCTCAGAGCTAGAGCCTCCTACCTCTGTCCCATCAGGAGGGCCTCCTTCTCCTTGTTCATGTCCTGCTCCTTCAGCAGCATGTTGTGCTCCCTGTCAGCGGCTTCCAGCAGGGTCCTCCTCCCGTCCAGCTCCCTCATCACCTCCCTGCGCTCCTCCTCCAGGGCCCGGCTCCTGGCCTCCGTACGGCCCTGCAGCGCCGCCAGCTCCTCCGCCTGCTCCTGCAGCGCTGCCTTCCTCCTCTCCACCTCCCTGAGGAGACGCATCAGCAGACAAGAGAGGGAGATGTTCAGTCAGACAGGGAGATGTTCAGACAGACAGGGAGATCTTCAGACAGACAGGGAGATCATCAGACAGTCACACATGCAGACAGACAAAGAAGGAGATGTTCAGACAGACAGACAGACAGGAAGGAATTCAGACAGACTTACGTTTTCTTTCGGTTTATTCTCTCTATCTCTTTACTCAGCTGCATAGGTACAGAGAGAATCTGTGCCAGCTCAGCCTGCCAGAGAAACACACACACACACATACAAACATTACTCAATAACTGGCTATGGAAATCCCCATTCAATAACTGGCTATGGAAATACCCACACATTACTCAATTTCTATCGTTATCTATCCTACAGCCAACACTCCCATAGCTATCTATCCTACAGCTAACCATCCTATTGCTTGCTATCATTCTCATAGGCATCCTTCTTAAAGACATCCCTCGTTGGGAGTAAATCTAGTTCACCCCTAAACCCCCATGGCAGTGACGGCAGAGCCTGGCTCACCTGGTGAATGTCTATGACCTCCTTCTTGTCCTCCAGCTCCCTGTGCTCCCTCTGCAGGAGTCTCTGCCTGGCCTGCATGTCCTCCTGCAGGCTCCTGATCTCCTGCCTCCGCTGGGTCGCCTCCTTCCTCAGCTCCTCACTGCTCTCCTTCAGGAGCCTGGCTCTCTTCTCCAGCTCCTGGACACACACACACACACACACACACACTGTACTGTACATGCTAGCCTGTGTACACAAAGACCAATATTTAAAGGAAACAAGATATGATTTGTGTGCTGTTATCTGGGGAGGGCGGGGGATAGTTTGTGCGATAGACTAATGCGTTCTGCAGAGAAGGGAGACTGGCGTTTTGGAATGGAAGGGAGAAAACAGGACTGAGTAACACGGCGGATATCGCTTTTTAATTTATTTTTACGGCGTAGTTAAGGCGGCAGGCGTGTGTTGCTTAGGCGCCTTGACGGAAAGTGCAGCGGGAAATCATGCAATCCCTCCCATTCTTGAGGAAAAAGCATTTAATTAAACTCATGATGGATGAGATGTTATTAAGTTGCAATCAATTTCACATACACGCAAACACATTCTACAAGCCTGAAGCATTAAGAGAGACACAAATGTATACTTGTACAAAACATATGCAAGATATTTTTTGGGGGGGGATATGCATACAATAATCTATGCTGTTTTCTTGCAGTAAATCTTCTTTATTATCTATGATCAAGTGACAGCCCCCTCTTAAGATTCTGCTCTCGTCTGTTGCAGAACACCCTCGTCATTATCTCTTGTATTAATTACAAACAAAATAAATCATCCATGCAAAAGATGCGTTAGAGGAGAGCGATATCATGGGGAATGCTCAGTTAATGAGCCTGTCTTGTAAATCCTGGATTAGAGACAAGGCGCTCCCAGCTGTGCCCCACGTTCCCCTGTCAGACACGCTACGCTGTGTCAGAAGGGCGCCAGGGGACAATGCTGTCACACCCTGGGCGTCCTGGTAGACGGCTGGGACCTGCTCTGGTGACGGCTGGGACCTGCTCTGGTGACGGCTGGGACCTGCTCTGGTGAGGGCTGGGACCTGCTCTGGTGACGGCTAGGGACCTGCTCTGGTGACGGCTAGGGGCCTGCTCTGGTGACGGCTAGGGGCCTGCTCTGGTGACGGCTGGGACCTGCTCTGGTGAGGGCTGGGACCTGCTCTGGTGACGGCTAGGGACCTGCTCTGGTGACGGCTGGGACCTGCTCTGTTGAGGGCTGGGACCTGCTCTGGTGACGGCTGGGACCTGCTCTGGTGACAGCTGGGACCTGCTCTGGTGAGGGCTGGGACCTGCTCTGGTGACGGCTAGGGACCTGCTCTGGTGACAGCTAGGACCTGCTCTGGTGACGGCTGGGACCTGCTCTGGTGAGGGCCAGGGAGAGGAGATCTGGGGTGAACTTACTACAGGCTTGGGCTGAGCCTCATACTCCTTCTCCAGGCAGGCCTTCTCTTCCACGCAGCTGAAAAAGAGACAACAACAAAAAAGTGTGTGTCATTAAAACACATCAAGGTATATTTAATTCTCAGAATTAAGAGGAACAGAATCATTTTAGTTTGGGGAAGTTCAATCATCCTATCTCATTCTCAGAATTTTGTAAGAGAAGTGACCGTTTTTAACGTCTTGTTTCTCGTTAAGAGCGTGAAGCATTTCTCAGACGAGGAAGTCCAGTCCGACAGGTAGTGGAGTGTGTATCACACAGTAAGATGGGGTCCTAGCACCGGACATCAAAATCATACCGTATTCAAAGAAGACTGATTAAAAAACACCTCACAGAATAGACACACGCGCTCTACCCTGTCGAATTGCATCCTGACACAATCCAGAAAAAGACCTCAAAAGATATTGGAACGACAGTTGGCCCGCCAAAATCTGCATTCCAGAGTCGCTGTCTGGCTGCTGATCAAGGGCATGAGACAATGCTTTAAGGACAAGCATCTGTCAGTCATCTGCATGCCAGCTCACTGTGGAGGGGAAGAGGAGGTGGAGTGGAGGAGAGGAAGGGTGAGCATGCCAAACTCACTGTCACAATCATTACCATTCACTGACTAATATATGAGGAGAGAACAGACTGCCGGGTGCCTTGCGACGCCCTGGGAGAACGGAGAGTGCCTGGTTCTCACTCCGTATTTCACTCCGGCGTAAGGAGGACAAACTATTAGCGAGGACTGCATTGGCCCTCGTCGGCTGACGTATCCATGCGTGTCTATGGAGAGAGGAAAGGTTCCTAGTCTCTGTGATGTAGCTCTCTCTCCTCTGTGGTCTCAAGCTCGTTACCGTAAATGATGAAGCACTGCTTCTTTCATCTTCCTTCCCCCGGCTTGTTTTATTAGTTGCTTAGCAATGTTACGGTGTCCTCTCATTGGCCCTAGATCTCTGAATGCATGTCTGTGTGTCTGTGTGTGTGTGTGCGTGTGTGTGTGTGTGTGAGGGTTTTCTGTGGAGTGCAGTGTTCTTTTCCATGCAGTGTTCAGAGGGTGTGCTTGGCCTTTGGAAAACAAGGACAGGAGTGTTGAGAGCAATGTGGAGGAGGGGAGAGGAGAGCGCAGGGGGGGGAAGAGAAGAGAACCAATATGAAATGAAATGAGAGGAGAGATGACAAGAGGAGAGGAAGGGAGAGGAGGAGAAGCACACCTAGCTGGAGTTGCCCACACCAGGTGCAGTTGACCCCTGGTTCCCCTCTCCCTCCTCACCACTCCAGCTGGTAGTTCATCTGGTAATCCCTCTCCTCGGCCACCAGCAGGTCGTTGTGGAACTTGAGGAGCTGCTGCCTCATGCGGCCGACCTCCGTCTCCTCCACCTCGGGGAAGG
>NC_061066.1:8811960-8870329 GCF_021917145.1 Hypomesus transpacificus
CTCTGTTCAGGGAAATGGGCTGACTTACCCGAGACCTTGCTTACCTACTCTCTCCCTCAATATTCTTTTTTCACAGTGCTGCTGCTGCTGCTATTGGGTTTGAGAAATTATGCAATTCAGCCCCTCCCACCCCTCCCTTGTTCCTCTCTCTCTCTCTGTCTCCCTCCCTCCCTCTCTCTCTCTGTCCTGATATTAATGACACAGCTATCTGAGGCAGCAGCAGTTCTGACTCCCCTCTCCTGCAAGCAGCACTTGCACTGTCTTTCTCTGCACATCTGACTCTCTTTCACACACTCTGTCACTCACACACACGCACACACATACACACTCATTATCTCTCACATACAGACCGGCTTGTGCATCTTTCACCCACTAGGACATCTCACATACAGACAGACAAACAAACAAACACACCCTCCAGCACCATGCAGAAGGTCCTCTTTTGTATTTGCGCCTCTGTCCTGCTGGCTACAGACCCCCTGAGGAGCCTGGAGCTGACTGAAGGGAAACAGCCGCAGCAGAGATGGGACAGTGAGGGAGCTGGGACTGGGACTGGGGCTGGATCCTGCTCCCTGAAGCTGAAGCCAGCGGGCCAGTGCGGGGAGGAAGATGACTGCCCCTACCAGGTCACCCTGCCGCCCCTCACCATCCAGCTGCCCAAGCAGTTCAGGCTGCTGGAGAAGACCATGAAGGAGCTGCAGAGCCTCAAGGAGACTGTCCACAAGCTGAAGAGCGCCTGCCTGGAGGGCCGGCAGCAGGCTGACCAGAGCCTACAGAGGGACAGTGGGGAGGCAGGGGGCCCGGGGCTGGGGCAGTCTACCGGGGCCAGTAAGGAGGAGCGTGGGGACGGAGGCATCTTCCCCGGACCAGGGGCCAGCGTTCCAGGGAAAACGCTTCATGAGATGCAGACCAAGATGCACCGCATGTCGGCCAGCCTGCGTAACGCCCGGGGCCAGATCAGCTCCCTGCAGGGGCGTGTGGAGGAGCTGAGCCTCATCAACATGCAGAACGTAGAGGCCATGGTGGACAGCCGTGTGGAGAACATCACAGGACTGGTTAAGAAGCTCAGCACCACGTGCACCAATCAGTGTGCCGTCACAAACACCCCACAGTGTAAGTAGCTCCAAATCTACCATTATGAAGTGTTCACATTAACATGTAGCTTATATTATGTGCGATTCAACAGCCTTTTGCAAGTTTCCCTCCATCCACAATCACTTAACTAGTCTGCTGTTAGTGACCAAACTCATATCTTTGTGGCAGTCTGTAGTATTGACCGTCCGTTTTGCCGATCCAGGAAGTCTAATCTTGTGTGTTTGATATCCACTGTCACTGTGCTCGGCACACCCAGAGCCTCTCCAGCCTCACGTCGCTGTACAACTCACCACTGTAGAGTCCATCACTGATCTAAGAGCCCCAAGTCAACTGATGGCTGTTGTTTACTCTGCGGAGGGTCCAGTGCTCTCCCTGATTCCTGTGTTGCGTGTGTTCAGAGAATATGGTTTGACTGTGCCCCTCCCTGGCTCAATATACACCTCTCACAGTCACACCGTTTTTACGGGTACTGAGTGCTGTACTTGAGAAAAGGAGCGAACATTGATTTTGAGTCATCATGATTCAGGATGGTGTTACTTTATCAATGGCTTTGACCTCAGTGACTCAATTCACTGCAGGGACTTGAGCTTCTGTAATCACTATTGTTACTGGCTTGCCAATGGATGATTAAAGTTACATTCCATGTTCAATTTGGTCCTGTGAGAAAGTGACAGAGGGGCAATCAAATCGTCACAGTTTATAGCAAAACTGCACCTACGATATGGTCAATTCTCACTGTAGCAGAGATCTGTAGAGTTTGCATATTTTTCTAAGGGCTTATTGGAAATAAATTTGTCAGTCTGCTTAAATTTTGCAAGACACTCAAACTCTTGGGGACACTACAGTAAATCAGAGGAGGTCGAATTGGAAATCCATGACTATGATTATGGAAAAAGAAGTAAAACCCTTAGCTCTGGACTTCAAACTAACATTTCTATATCCAAGTAGAGGTGCACTTGTTGGAGAGGTTGGTTCACTAGTCACCGCCAAGGATCATGTGACAGTGAAAACCAATCGACCAATCCCCAACTCCCGAGACAGCGATCTGTTCCTGGAAACAGCTGTGACAGTCTTAGTTTGAGCTGGATCGGACCAGACAGCACTCTGATGTCTCTCAGGGTTGAGTTCTGAGAACGCTCAGTCCAGCGTGAACAAGAAGCCAGAAATGACACCCCTCGTTACCTCTGCCAACAACACTTAACAACAACACATGCCGTCAGTACTATGCCTGTCTGAGATTAGTCATGGTGAGAGAGCTCTGGTCTCTTGGTTTGGTTTGTCTTGTCTAGGCAGGTTCATATCCATGCCAATTACAAGAGATAAGCCGTGAAAAACAGATTAATTGTCATAAACAGTTATTATATAAGGATTCCATCCGTGAACTTCTCTGAGGGAGGGAAATGGATACTTCCATTTTTCTATGTGGGAAAATTGATTAGCAGCACAATGCCAAGGTTCATGTCTGTGTATGTCAATGAAGCTCAGACAGAGATCACGAAAAAGAAATTTTAACGTTGTAAAGTACAGATTGTTTGTGTGATATGTTTGTGTGCCAGAGTATTCTGTGTTAACACAACCATCTCAAGGTCAGGTTTCTATCTAGATAAGGGAAAACAGCTCAATAACAACCCCGATATCAACAGCGGTACATGTGCAGGTTGTTAAAGCTTGGATGCATCATTAACGCGGGACCAATCTGCAGATTAAATAAACTCTGTTTTCTATTGCACCAAAAGTATTTCACAGCGGAAAAAAACCTGAAACTCCCCCTCACTAAAACCAGTCCACTGCAGCTTCACTCATATACATTGTTAGACTGCTAGTGGTGAACAGCTGGCACAACCCTGATTAGCCTGTCGAGTGCTCTTAAACACAAACAACTTAATCAACAGTAGGGTGCTAGGCTGTTCTTTATTCATCTCTTGCGTAATTCCTTGATTACACAAAGCTTCCCCTCTTCTGTCCATCATAATAATCAGTTTCCATGTCAGCCAGTCAGTCAGGAAAAACTATCTAGGACAGCCAGAGTTGAAGTTACAGGCTCCTCTCTGTCTTTCTGGAGGGGGGGGGGGGGGTGACTGACTCAGACATACAGGCAGAGAGACAGACAGGCAGGCAGAGAGACGTGCAGAGAGACAGACAGGCAGGCCGAGAGACAGACTGGCTGGGTTTGTTTTGTGGGAACTGGAAAGCGTAAGCCAACTCATTCTGGAGCAAACAAACCGTCTGACAGCTGCTGTCCCAAGCTGTGTCCTCTGCCCTGTTCTGGGAGTCCACTGTGTGGGACGCCACCTTACCACAACACAGAGGGGGGCCAGCTCAGTGGGAGCCAACTGGCCTCGAAGGGACACTCTGATATAGAGACACTGTGTCACTTTCTAAATCCCGGGAGGGGCTCCGTGCTGCGGTCCTGGTGTCAGGATGATTTAGGGCCGTGACACCCTCAAAGAGGGGGTGCGACTCGGTAATCCACTTAGACACTTTCCCACGTTTGGGCAGGGCTGTCCCTTTATGTCCAGCCCCCTGACAGGGAGCTGGACTCCAGCACTGGGCAGAGTCAGCAGGGCTGCTAATAGCATGCTATGGGCAGCTTTGACCCTTATCCTCTTATGACCGATGCCTCTCTCTTCTTCATCTCTCCTTTCCTCTGTCTCCCTCCCTCCCGACCTTCCCCTCTCCAATCCCTCCCTCTCCCATTTCCCTCCTCTCACCACTCCCCTCCAGTCATCCTGGCTCCCAGGGACTGCTCCGACTACGACGTGCTGGAGGAGAGGAAGAACGGAGTGTACCGCGTGACCCCGGACCCCAAGAACGGCACGTTTGAGGTGTACTGCGACATGGAGTCGTTTGGAGGGGGCTGGACCATGGTGCAGCAGCGCCTCAATGGCTCCGTCAGCTTTAACCGCACCTGGGCCGAGTACAAGAAAGGTTTCGGGAACCTCCGGTGGGTGTTGGCCACAGGACAGGGAGATAGGTCACCTACGCTGAACCACGCTCTCCTGCATAATATGAATGTGATAGCATAAAATGCATAATAATAGCTGTACGTCAGGGTGAAAGACTGATTCCATTCGGTCCTGTTCCGTCTAGTCAACGGATGTTCAGTTGTATTCTGCTTCTGGGTAGAGAACAGCGTGATGAAACAGAGGCTAGAGAAGCCTTTACCGGGATTACGCCTAGAGATATAGCTAACGCAAAACGCAAATCATTCGATTGTAACATATGTGATGGTTGTGGAACATGCACAACAGATCCAATGTAGTTACTCTGATCTGCTCTGCTCTCCAGGGGTGAATTCTGGTTGGGTAACGACCGCATGCACCTGCTGACCAAGGGTAAGGACATGGTCATACGCATCGAGCTGGAGGACTTTGAGGGTGTCCGGGAGTACGCCAAGTACGACAAGTTCTACGTCGCCAACGAGTTCCTCCGCTACCGGCTCTCTATGAGTGGTTACAGTGGAACAGCCGGCAACGCCATCAACTTCAACAAGCACTTCGACCACGACCAGAAGTTCTTCACCACGCCAGACCGGGACAACGACATGTACCCGTCTGGAAACTGTGGGGCCTACTACAGCTCGGGCTGGTGGTTCGACGCCTGTATGTCCGCCAACCTCAATGGCAAGTACTACCACAAGAGGTACAAAGGAGTAAGGAACGGGATCTACTGGGGAACGTGGCACAACATGACCACAGAGTTCTACCCCACCAACTACAGGCAGGCCTTCAAGACCGTCAAGATGATGATACGCCCCAAGAACTACGCTCCCTAGGAGCTAGCCTGGCTGGCTGCTTCCTCTGGTGAGGGCTAGGGGGAAAGGTTTAGGGTTGGTGGGTAAATTGAGTATCATTGGACAATTCCCATGACATAAGTTTTTGTTTTCTTCATATTTACATTTTACACCCTTTACCATTCTGGTTCTTACTGTAAGCATTATCGTTTCTTAAACAGGACTGTACAGTACACACATGCACATACCAGTCAAACTGGTCAGAGCTCGAAAATGTATTGGTATAATACTGCCATCTAGTGTTAGACTAATGCCATCAGCCTCAATTACTAAACTAAAACCCTATGTAGGCTGTGTAGAGCAGATACGAAGGATGATTCAAGAAGTACATGTACAGTATTTATTTTTTGGATTACAATAGCTTTTTATTATACTAATATATGGTCCATTTATTCAGGTTGTGCATAGTTAAGTGTTGTCTCCAATTTAATTGGTGAGTCATTAGATAGTCATTGAAATGCAAGGTACCCCTCCAGAACAATTCATTTGTGTAAGACAAAAAAGGATTTGCCTATCTTCCAAATGTCAAAAAAGTATGTGTGTACATTTAGTGTTTTGTGTATATATTAGTTTTTCTATCATCGTAAAGTCTTGTTCAAAAACATTTACTTTTATATGAAACATTAAAGTTACACTAGCTTTGCTTGAAGTTGTCCTTGGTTATTTATATTCCTATCTGATACAGCCTACAAATCGAGGAGATACCGCTCATGCCTTAGGACCATGCAAACACAAGGTAACCTTTCTTATTGGAGGAGAGTACATTTACATTTAGTCATTTAGCAGACGCTCTTATCCAGAGCGACTTACAGTAAGTACAGGGACATTCCCCCCGAGGCAAGTAGGGTGAAGTGCCTTGCCCAAGGATAAAACTTTATTTGGCACGGCGGGGAATTGAACCGGCAACCCTCTGATTACTAGCCCAACTCCCTCACCGCTCAGCCATCTGAGTACCGATAGCTACATACCTCATCTAGACACTGGAAGGCAGGGCTGGCTGATATGTTTGTGCTAGGTCCCTCCTCTGGCAGTGCTGCGTCAGGTGCCAGGGCGGAGAGGGGGATTTCCTCTGAAGATAGTCCCTCTCCCTCTTCTCCTCCGCTGGGAGAGGGACTTCTCCTCTCAGCCTGGCTCATGTTCTACCTGTGAGATGAACACGCACGGACAGTCACACACAAGCACAAGCACACACCTTTGAGAATCATGGATGATGGTGAGTATGAAAGTAACTGTAACTCAGAAGAGCATAAGTTTTTGTTGCAAGAACTAACTAGTGTAACAGACGTGGTCTCGCAAGCTCCGTCAGAGGCATACCGGCCAATGTTCGCTCCCACCGGGAGTCGAACCTGCCACCTCTCGACTTCCAAGCACAACCACTACCAACTACCCCAACAAAATACTAGCAATTAGCAGACGCAGGTGGCCTGTTACATACTTGAGGAGTGAGTTTCACCACACACCGGCTACACCTTATGTCTATGGGCTACACTCATCACAGTTAAAAACGTCACCAAACGTCAAAAGCCTGCGAGCGATTACCTACAGTAAATATATACTTGGAGTAAGTACATGTTTGATAGAATCTGATCTCTCTATCGCTCTTGGTTTTCCCCAGAGCGATATAAATATAATTTAACATTTTTATATGGCTCTGGTTTTCCCTACTCACTGTGGGGATAGCTGGTCACGTGACCCCCGAATTTTCAGACGTTGAAGTTGTTACTGACACGTAATGATCGCTAGATGGCGCTTCTTGCATGGATAAATGGCAAGATCGAAGAATGAAATTGACTTGTCAATCTGTCAAACATTTTGGTGTCGTAGTCTGTGATTATTTCAGGGGCGGAGCAAGGAGTGGCACGTATCCCCCTGGAATCTGATCTCAGGTGCCCCCACTATTTAGATTGGCTCTGAATGATGTCAATCTCAATAAGAAATTGTTTAAGATCCTATAGCGATCTCCCTGGACTGAACATGACATAAGCCATATATTCCCGCTTTTCCTAAAGGTTACACTCTGTGGACAGCGTAAACTGAGGTGGGTTTTGAGGGTGTGTATATAGGATAGGCTACATGAATTGTAATTACACAATATTATTTCAATTGCGCATTCCCCAAATAGCACTGTTTTTATTGCTGAATTGGCCTTTAGCGGCGACAACATTCTGCAGCATTACTGTAGATTTTTCTTAGGACCCGCGCTCATTCTCAAGACAACCAGTTTGAATGTTAGCACTACACTGGTGGCAATGACCAGCTTATACAAATTTAGCCTCAGACAAATGCATTCTATTTGAAAATCCGCAGGTTTTCGTCGGAATTCCGCGCTCGCGAATAACGTTTGGGCCTGCTAATATTAGCCTGGTCCTAACCAGACTCTCGTACATTTAATTTGTACAGAGAGTCTGGCCTTGCTCCATTGACAAGCGTTGACTTCCTTGTAGGCGGGTACTCTGTTGAAGTTTAAAACTATTGGATCTGCCCAGAGCCACTCTGATCTGCCATAACCAATTTTTAGCGTTTGCCTTAGCCAATTCCTTCACCATACTGTAACAGAGCTAGAAAATTAACTGTTCCCGAACACCGTGGGGAGGAGGGCCACAACATCATGGCCACCAGCGAAACTTGTTCTTGCTCCGGCTTCAGTTTATAGATATTCGGCAGTGTTGCCACAACGGACCGAATGGCTTTGCTCGCATCTTTCTCCGCCGCCGTTACGGAACTACAACTCAAACTAGCGCAGGATATAAACGTCATTGTAGCTGGACAATAGGGGACCACTTAATCTGCAATTCATTGTTGCTAGCTCTAATCAGATGTGCATTTAGAATCTTACAAGCTATATCTAACAATAAACTTGAAGTAAAGCTGGCTATATAACATTTGGGTGACCAGACATCCTCTTTTACCCTGACATTTTACCCTTTTCCAGACCCAAAAAAATGCATCCAGCAGGGATTCCAAAATTGTCAGGGATTTTGCCTTGTCGTAAATTTGTGTTTCTCTGGGTCTTTCAAAAACTATCACGTCATTCATGTTCAGTGTTGCAAAGCAAGTTAGCTGGTAAATTGATCAAATTACTGCATTATTTTAAAACTATTTTCAAAATCAGCTACCTTGATTTTTAACACTCAACATGAATGGGGTTGAACGTTGCAAAATACAATGTTTGGGACTATAGGTCGCAAAATACACGCTTTACTTCTGCCTTCTTCGATTAAACTACAATGGAAGTCTATGGAAGTGTCCTAACTCTCTTTTTATATGGCTCTGGGTCTACCTAGCTTTGACTACCAAGCCTTTTAATCCGTGGCGTGCTTACATAGTCCTTAATGTCCCAGTATTTTAAGAAAATATTAACTGTAACTATATACATGTTTCTTAAACTATTTGTTCTAGTCCTATCAGAGTGAAAGGTGCTAGTTGTCTAGCATTAACTGTTAAGTCAGTGGCGTTGTTAGACATAAAACTGTACTGGGGCACAGTGCACTATTAGGCTATAGAAACTCCCCTCGCTTAACCCACTATATAACAGTTCAGGCACGCAAGCTTGATATCAGCTATGGCAGGGACATCTATAGTTAATGCAAGCTTTGTGTTTTCGGTTTGTTAAAACTCAAACTTTAGATTTGACTGGGGCACGTGCCCCTGTAAAAAGGGTCTAACGACGCCCCTGTGTTAAATTATGTGTAATAAACGAATACGAATGAAAAAGACATTGTGCTCCTAAATTTTCTCATTTAAGAGCACATGTAGCTACAGTACCCATTGGTGGAAACATCATCGTAGAGCCCTGGTCCATTTATTATGAAACGAGCTGAACCCCCTTTGAGACAAACTATTCTAACGACGTTGTCACTGGCAGTATTTTCCAGATGGAATCGCGATTCAAACAGTAGCTACCATCTGCTAACTGAAAATATGCCCCCAAAGGCGACTTTTTGGTCTCAGTCAAAAGCCCTGCGTGTGGAAGCTAGCCTAGCTGCTGTTGCTAGCCAAATTACACTGAGTGGATTGTTTGAATGCGCCGGAAATTAAAAACGTTTCTTTTGAGATACATTTTAGGCTGTGGCATTGAATACAGCAACGCACCACACAAGCTTGAGTTTAAATATATTATTTAATGTGACATTACTTACTGTACATGCAAGTCTTGAATTGATGTTACTGTAGTACACCATGGCACGATACGATACTTGCTGTGCAGCAATGCACGTTGTATCCATGCGTCGTTGCTAACATGTGACGTAGCCTAGCACACGAAGGCACTTTTTGCCACAAAAACGGAATTTCAGTTTAAACCGTGCAACGTTACGTAAATACAAATACAATCAACTCAATTGCTACCAAGACGAAACTTTTTGATATTTGTGATAAGCGGGAGGGGGGCCTCAAAAAATGAAAACTAAAGTCCATAGCCCAGGGGCCTCAAGTGCTATTAATTAAGACGCCCCTGGGGAAATCATGAACATGCAATGCTGTAATTAATTAGATCCAGTTATAATGGCAAAACATATATAGCTAATGTTCTTCATTTTTTTGTCAGGACACGGTCCAAGTAGTCTATTGTAAAAATGAGAGCCATGTGTCATTAGTTTGGAAATTATGGTCTGTCTGTAGGCTTAGTGAATTGACACTGCAATCGCATGGAATCAATAGTTTTGGTCTCAACAGTTCGTTTCAATGTAGTCACCCATGACAGATATTGTATTTCTCCAAAAGTTTGTATGTTTGGTATTAGGCTAGTTTAAACAATAGGTATGTGATCAAAAAAAATGTTGGATACCCCTTCTAGTTATTAATGTGCAACAGCTGTGCAGCTGCTGCTTAGCTAGCGCTAAATAACTCCATCAGCACTTACTGTAAAGTCACTGGCTAGCTCTACAGTACTGTAGCTACAGTAACTGAATGACTCACCTTGGACCACTCTTCAGAGACCTGAAACTTAAAATCCTTTACAGAAAATGATTCGCCATAGTTGTTGATGCCACAACACACGTCTCACAAATCTAACGTTAAAAAAAAACTTTCAGACAATACTATATTAAACTTGTTAGATGTTCTCAGCTTCAAAGTTATCTTGCTAGTTTGATAGCTAGCTCTAAATCTCAGCTCTTCTGCTTTGTTTAACAGCTTGGAGCGGTTACCATAACAACGATGTCCCAAGAGCGCATGTAGATTTTCTCTAGGTACAATTGTATTCCAACAGAGGACGCCAATTTACCATTTTACTGATGATTGGATATGAGTTTTAATATCACCGCGTGCTGGAATAATATGGATACAAATTCAAGACAACTGTTTCTTCTCCTGGTGGGGACTTTCATGATAGTAGATGTGATCCAAAAGTTACAGATTTCACAAACTCATGTCTGTTTTCATTAAATGTGATGAAACATCAGCATTTGGTTACTAACCATGTGGTCGGGATCAGTTCCAAGTCAGCGTGTTTTACGTGAGGAATGCATTGGGGGTTCTCGATATCTTGAATTACATATCTGTCAGCTTTGACATGGTAACGTTGCCATCCTACCTGAATCCTTAGTCATGTGTACGCACTTTTATTATTTGTAAATAGGCCTATGTCTACATACGATCAAATTTAAAACAGCTGTCACAACACTTTGGTGTAGTATCGGCTGTTAAAATATATAAATACAGACATAGATAAATGGAGGACAAAGCGAGAAAGAAAGTGAATGAGAGAGAGAGAAAGAGAGAGAGAGACTGTGTACGAGTGTAGGGGGAGGGGGAATAAGTAAGAGAGAGGAAGAAGTGGAGAGTCCGAGTCAGAGGATTAATTCACAGTAATTTCCCTGAGCTGGACGGCCAGACTGCCGCGATGGATGGAAGCTATTGACTCCGTCTGTTCTCCAGAACAAGGATCCTCGTGGAGAGGCTAGAATTGACATAGGTGTACACCAAAAAGGCTCATAACCACAGAGCTAGCCAGCCAGGAACCTCCAGGGCCCCAGATCCCACTGGTTTCATCCCAGCCACAATCATTTGAAGACAGCCACTTCCTTTGGGACCTCCCCTCTCTCTGCTCTGGGCGTGTGGAACATCCAGGATACAGGCCATATCCTATCTCTGCTACACGCATACACACAGACACAGACACATCTGCTAAACATATAGAGAAGCCACACACTTGTATAGACAGATGAGTGCTAACCCTCAAAAGGAAAAGTCATTTTTATTTTTGTCATAGAGGTTATACTGGGGCTTTATCGGAAACCCATGCAACTGTTGTTAATAGCAATGAGTGTTTTGGTGCTAAACAAGTACCCTACTACATCTGTAGACTGTGATTAAATATGATGATATGTGATATTTACAGTATATAAACATGGAGCTTGGTTAATGGCCTGTAATACCAAACTGCTACACCAAAAAACTGGCATTTCATTATGTTTGTCCATGAAGCATCACGCAATCTTGAGAGGTTTAATATTAGTCAGGAAGAAAAAAAAGTGGAAAGTCTGGAACAATTTTACAGTGTTTTGCTGAGATACTCTGTGATTATGTTTTTAACCTAAATTATAGCTTTGTAAGTGCCAACTCAGCAACCACAGACTGTGCTAGAAACAAAACAATGATGTAAACATCTGAACAGACAACAGTGGACCAGGGAAATGTCTTCAACCCCACACCAACATGCCCAGAGAAAAGCAGGCACTTACCACCTGATCACATTTTACAAATACTTTAAAGATTATTTCAGGATGGAACGATGACACGGAAAGACAATATGCTCTAGGGATTTAATGACGAGAGATTTCAGTGTGAGAAAATCTATTTGGGCATGTTGTTCCACCTATATAAAGCCACCAGTGTGAGTGAGTTGGATACAGTCACTATGACAACAGCGAGAGAACCTTTTGGTAAACCGAGCGTTCTCTGTGGCTTGCCAGTTTGTAAGACTGCACAGTGGCATGGAATGCTTGCAAAAGCACCCACATGCGTAAAGGCATTTCCATCCTGCTGAAAGCAGGTATTGTATTAAAAACGATCCTCTCTTCTCTCTTTCTCCTTTCCTTAGCCTTCTACCCAGAGACCAGAACCAAAACCAAGTCAACACAAGGTCAGTTACAAAGCCCCCTTTCCCCATACCTTCTCTCGGCCCAACCCCCCAAAGAGCAATATTTTGCAGATGAATCACTGCACACAGGCCACCAATCAAACCATGCAATCTCAGCTAAAACACACACACAGAAAACCCTTATATGTGACTTTTTCAAGCCCAGTTCTGCAAGATCTTAAACACCATTCTCAGTATAGTAAGTTATTAATGTCCCTGAGGCAGACTGTTAACACAGAGCTGCCATCTGGGCATGGTGTAGCTGGGCTCAGGCTGGACCGGGGCACGAGCCAGGGGCTGGCGCCATGACTACGACCGAGGCTAGCATTAGAACCAGGACTAGCATTAGAACCAGGACTAGCATTAGGACCAGGACTAGGGCCAGGTCTGGGGCTGCCGTCTAGGAATCGGTCACTCCATACTGTTAGTTTCTCCAGATATGTTTTTACAGCCATAAACATGATTCAGTGTCGTAGTGGGGAGGCTGGTTTGTGTGCGTTAGGATGTGTCAGTATGTGTGGGATGAGAGCACAGTCCGAATGTTTTTGCAGATTTTAAGTTGTTGTCATCAGTCAAAGCAACCTCTCTCTGACCAGCATTTCTGCAACTGTGGCATATTTTTCTCCCCAGTGCAGTCAAAGTACGAGCTAGTCATGAGAGCGTGAACCCTTGGTGACCATTCTAAAACTTGGGGATACGATTCTGTTGGGATACGGTGTAGAATAATGAGTGGGTATTTAAGATGACAGCATGTTAGTTCGGAGAGTTCCAAACTTGCGAAACTTCGATTTTTGGAAATGCCTTACTGGACATGTTTCAATGTTTTTCTGGCAAAGCTGACTACAGTGATATCTTAAGTCCCCTACATCTTCGAAAGGCCTCTAAGAATGTGCAGTACTAGGGTTGGAAGATGCTTGTTGTCCTCTCTCTCTCTCTCTCTCTCTCTCTCTCTCTCTCTCTCTCTCTCTCTCTCTTCTGAACTTAACTACTCCATGGAGAGTAACCATGGCGACCCCTGGCACTAAACATGACCTCTGACCTCGGAGACAGAGAAAAATAGGTTTTGACTTTACTTTCATCCCCATTTCCTCTCCAAACACCCCCCCCCCCCTCACCCCTGGATGTGAGCTACAGAGCACTGAGGGTGAGATCTAGATAAACAGCCGTTAATCATAGTTTGTTAACAGCTCTCAGGCAGTGTGTGAAGCAGAGAGGACTTGTCAAGCAGTCGTCTCATTGTAGCGTGTGTATCTGTAGTTCACATGATACATGACTTGAGAACATGAAGGCTGTTTGTACGTGTGGGTAGTGTGTGTGTTTGTGAGGAGATACCACACAATTAAGTGAGGTTGTTCAATCTGACCATCCGTCTTTTAAAACGCTTAAATAGATGCGAGATTTTGAGACTTCTATTTCTAGTTTACTGAAGACAATGCACTAAAGCGCCCTGCTTTACTGCTCAGATCCCCTGTAAAATAAATATAACTTTTTTTGGAAGCTCAAACATTACATTCACCAGAGCTGTTTGTGAATTTGGTTGCTCAAAATGTATGTTTGCTCCCTCACTGCAGAGTTTAATTGAAGCACTTTAGTGCTCAGTCCCTTTGAAGGCAAACCTATAAACCTCCTTTATGGATTCACAGCTGCAAAAGTATAGTTCTGGTGGCGTGTACAGTCAAGGAACAATAACAGTACCTGGCAGTGCTAAATAACAGGACTGGAAACACTGCAACAAACATATATTTAAACAAATGGCAAGAAGGTATGAAACTGGTGTATATCAGAGACTATCTTTAGAATATGTATCCACATAGCAAACACATTTCCTGAAGATGCAGAAATAAATATAATAAAGTCTGGGTAATTGCATTCCTAACTGTAAACAAACTTCCTGCTTTACGTAAGTTTGAGTACCTGGGAACAGTCATGTCTGTTCCCATTCAGTCAGCTGCTTTGGAGATGCAGCCTAAATGAAGACAGGCACGTTCAGTAAATATTGCCCTCCAAATAGAAATGGGCTATGCTGAGGTTTTAACTGCCAGGCCTTGATACTGAAGCAGAGGTTCTGGTTCCAATTTGTCTTCTGAAGACTCTCCTCACTGTGTGTGTGTGTGTGTGTGAGAGTGAGTGAAAGAGAGAGAGTGTGTGTGTGTGTGTGTGTGTGTGTGTGAGAGAGAGTGTGTGTGTGTGAGAGAGTGTGTGTGTGTGTGTGTGGGGGGGGGGGGGTCGGGGGTTCACAAGACTGCTTAGCTGATACCTAACACACCTGGAGAACGTTTTCAACTGTCAGGTCAGATTACTCATCTCCCCATAACACAGAGATGCAAGACACACGGGACAGGAAGTGGCAGCAGTATGACACAGCCGTGTTTCTGAGCGCTTCAGTCAGGGCCGGGACAGGAAGTGGCAGCAGTATGACACAGCCGTGTTTCTGAGCGCTTCAGTCAGGGCCGGGACAGGAAGTGGCAGCAGTATGACACAGCCGTGTTTCTGAGCGCTTCAGTCAGGGCCGGGACAGGAAGTGGCAGCAGTATGACACAGCCGTGTTTCTGAGCGCTTCAGTCAGGGCCGGGACAGGAAGTGGCAGCAGTATGACACAGCCGTGTTTCTGAGCGCTTCAGTCAGGGCCGGGACAGGAAGTGGCAGCAGTATGACACAGCCGTGTTTCTGAGCGCTTCAGTCAGGGCCGGGACAGGAAGTGGCAGCAGTATGACACAGCCGTGTTTCTGGGCGCTTCAGTCAGGGCCGGGACAGGAAGTGGCAGCAGTATGACACAGCCGTGTTTCTGAGCGCTTCAGTCAGGGCCGGGACAGGAAGTGGCAGCAGTATGACACAGCCGTGTTTCTGAGCGCTTCAGTCAGGGCCGGGACAGGAAGTGGCAGCAGTATGACACAGCCGTGTTTCTGAGCGCTTCAGTCAGGGCCGGGACAGGAAGTGGCAGCAGTATGACACAGCCGTGTTTCTGAGCGCTTCAGTCAGGGCCGGGACAGGAAGTGGCAGCAGTATGACACAGCCGTGTTTCTGGGCGCTTGAGTCAGGGCCGGGACAGGAAGTGGCAGCAGTATGACACAGCCGTGTTTCTGAGCGCTTCAGTCAGGGCCGGGACAGGAAGTGGCAGCAGTATGACACAGCCGTGTTTCTGAGCGCTTCAGTCAGGGCCGGGACAGGAAGTGGCAGCAGTATGACACAGCCGTGTTTCTGAGCGCTTCAGTCAGGGCCTCGGCCCGGTGTGGAAACAGCTGCTGGGGAGAACCATCCCAGGCACCTTTCCAGTCACAAGCACTCAGAAGTGTAAGAGGATACTCTGCCTCTCTTCCATCGCTACCATCCGTTCCTTTGGAAACCAGGATGATGTCACCCTGATCCCCGACTCGTCCCCTTTGACCCGGTCAGCCGAGAATCTGGAGTGTCGTTGTTGGAGCATGTTTGCCTGTGAAGAGGTTGTTGGCCAGTAAAATGCACCCCGGGGTTAGCCCGCTGATCCACACATCCTCCCTCCAACTCTGTCTTCGCTGCCTTGACTTCCCAGACACCACAGAAGAAGATCATTATTTTCCATCAACACGTTCTGCGTCAGTAGCACCCATTCTTCCCTCTCCTCCTTCTCTTTCTCCCTGCATCTTACCTTTTCAATCCCTCTTTCCTTTGACCCCCCCCCCCACACACACACACACACATGCCCATCTACCCCCCTACATTCCAGTGGTTAACTGAAGGATGTTAGGGGGGATGGGGAAGAATGGATGCATAGATGTGGGGGGGTTGGTCAGTTAGTCATATTTTAAAACCGAAAAATCCCACAGCTGGCGCCACATCTCATACACACACGCACACACACACATACACACACACGCACACACACACACACACACACACCGTCGCTGTCGTCACCACAGGCCTGCTCATCACAGCTCTGGAGAACAGATGTCAGAATGAAAGGTTTTCTCTCCGTGGTAAATCTTCTACAGATACATAACATTCCTTTTTCCATCTTTCTCTCTCTCTACACATATAAACATGTATCACATGGAAATCACTGGTTGTAAACAAATAAAAAAACAAATATGATAATGAGCTGACGAGTACACAGATGATACTTTGATGATCCCTTTTCTTGGATTCACACGCAGCTTATTCTGTTAGTGTGTGTGTGTGTGTGTGCGCCTGTGTGTTTTTCTTGAAAGGTGTTTTGAGTAATGAGAGAGATGAAAGCACTGAAGTTGACCGTGATCTTCCTGGAGAAAGACAGATGCTGTATAATAACCATCATGACACAAACACGTGTGCACACGTGAGCACATACACACTCGTGCACAGACACACCACCACCCACCCAAGCACCCACCCACAGACAAAACTACACCCATGCATGCATGCACAACCTGCTAAGAATACTGCAGCTCTGTTCTTTGTTAGATCCTGACGACCCATTCTGACAGTGTGCTTGTTTAAGCCAGGTTGATTCTTTTCCCATTTCTCTCTCTCTCTCTCTCTCTCTCTCTCTCTCTCTCTCTCTCTCTCTCTCTCTCTCTCTCTCTCTCTCTCTCTCTCTTCTCTCTCTCTCTTTTGTTCTTTTTTCTTTCAAATCTATTTCTGTCTTTTTCTCCCTCAAGTTCTACTTGAGCAGATACCACTGTAAACAAACGGTGACATTAATAAGCCAACATGACACAGTGCTAGAACACAGTATCCCACCACAGAACTACTTATGGGTACTTTTATTGACGTTTTGGTTTCTTTTAAACAAGAGCTAAAACTCCATTAAAAATCCTAATTAAAGAACGAGTATTAAATGGTTACGGATGAGAAACCAAGTGGCAAGATCGCCGCAAGATTTGAAACTAATCAAGAGTGAACAGGCCTGGTGAGGTTATGTCACGTTCATAAAACGTTTGCCTTATATGGTGGTACTGACATTGTCGTGCAATCCTTCTCCGAGTTCTCAATTCCATACAGTTTTGCCATTCAAAACATAATCTGGAGTATATCATCATTAAAACAAACAAAACATATCTATAGAACAAATCTAGTTCAGAGTACAGACCCAGCCAATTCAGAACCAGTTTATCATGAGTCCAGACCAGCCAATCTGATCCCGGATCCAATTTTTCAATGCTTACCATTGTGTTTTGAGTAGTCTGGTGGGTCATCTGGATGGAATGACATCCAAAATGGTGGATTGTGTGTCTTTTAGATTCAAATAAGTTATGATATTCAGCCTGGGACACAAAGGCCGGCAGAATCTCTGGGTCTAATCACTGAAGCTATGGTTATCGAACCATCTCTGTTACCCTGGATGCATATTCTGGGGTCACAGTAATGAGGACCATGTCTCAGAAACTGGCTCGGATCATCTACCTCCAAAGCACACACATCTGGAACTGTGCCCCATCACAGGAAATAAAGTCACAGGAAATACATAGGATGTTTGGGGTGTTTTTGTTAGGTGAGGATGGGGGCAATGTTGTCCGTGTCACAGTTACAAATTAGACCAATGTGATGAATTCACACTGGCTGTTTCCCAGGTTTAGATTCAGTGGCTTGTAGAAAACTTGTAGTTTGATTTGCGAAGAGATCTCTCACATAACCTGACTCAACATATGTATGCTGTAGGATTTGAATCTCCTCACGCTAACACAAACTAAGTTAAAGACTAGAATGTGAAGCAGAATAATGGCATGTCGCATTGACCAGTGATCCACCTCATAGTCACTGGAATCGTTGTGTAACCAGATAAGGTAGAACTCAACGAGAGTGCTTCCTTGTTGACATGTCTTCCCCCCTGTCTTCCTGACAACCACAATTGTAATCCTACACAGCTGCACAATTCCACAGAGCTAAATCAGTACCCCCCCCCCCCCAACTCCCAAAACATCATTTATGCATTAATGCAAGACTAAATATTTTCCCACCCTTGTCGATTGTTGGGAAGCCCTCTGTATTTCTCACCATGGTGATAGACATGATAGAAGCAATGTTATGTACAGTCAGGTCTTGTCATGGGAAAGCTCAGAGAAGATGATGTCTGGACGAGGCAGACTGATAGTGGGGGAGACAAGATGAAGCTATACGGTAGACACTGAGCAGAAACACTCCATGAAGTCGGAGCCAAATATCCTAAAACTATGTGCTGGTGAGGAAACTGCACCCGCTCATATACAGAACAGAATCCAAGCACTGTTTTACCCTGCGATTTCTCCTCAAAATCACCATGAGATTATGTGAGAGTTTGCAGAGAGACCGGATCATTCTACAGGTCAAAGAGTCTTCTTTGTTCCTGGAACAGTACTCATAAGTCCACGACATGTAAAGACATGTTCACCCACAGACCTGACTGTTCCTTTCATTCCTCTATGAGGCACGTGTCATTCCGTCTCCAAACTTCAGAGGTTTTCTTCTGTTTGTTGAAAACCTTGAGGGTACTGTGCAAACAATGAAACAGAGAGAGGTGAAATGTTCATTTTCCCAAAACAGGATTAACACAAATAGGGAAGTAACAAAAGTTGACTACAACAACCAAGAGTGGTGAGGGATGGGGGCTCACAAAATCGCTCAAAATGGGCAAACCTATTGAAAACACCTCACCAACCATGGACAGGAAGTGGAAAAAACAATTTTCTAAATGATACTTTTTAGTAGTAGTACAACGTTCTCAGGGGCTCCAGACCAAAACCATCTCAGTGAGGTCAGCAGATGACCGAGGCCCTGAAATCAGTTACTTTGGGTTCCGCTGTTGCTAGGAAAAATGTGGATGGAAGTCAGCACCTGTTTCACCCCCCACTCTCATGAGGTTGTTACAACATCATGGAGGATTAAGCTTCCGTCACCTGTTGTAATATCTCGGTGTCATGTTGGGTGCTGTGTCTATCCAAGCACACCTCTCCATGAAGGGTGTGGTGGGGGACAAGGAGAGCACGTGGGCACGGCCTACATATTAGGGGTGGGGGAAAAAACGATTCACATTTGAATCGCGTTTCAGTCTGCTAGCGATTCAGATCGATTCGCAAATTGACGTTGTTGTGTTTAAAAGAAAAAACGTTTTATTGTGAATCGATATTTGATCGAATCCTGACCCCAAGAATCGAATCAAAACGAAAAGTACCAAAAGATTCCCACCCCTACTACATATGCTGACTGTTACAAAGTTTTCTCAATCAAATTGACAACACATGATTCTTAAAAAAAGTCAAGGCATTTCGGCTTTATTTGGACAGAGAAAGGGAAAAACGACAGGAAATTTAAAGGAGAGCGAGAGAGGAGGACATGCAGGAAATAGCCCAGGGTGGAGACCCAACCACCCATGATTCTTTGCATGTTCTTTTCAGTAAGGTAACCACTCATGGACAGACAACTCTGGCTTCAAAGTGAGTTTACATTGCTAACCACAACCCTAGTTCTCATTGTGTAGACTTGTTCTGGATTCAAGACATAACTAATTGTGTGATGGCCTGTTTCATCATTTTATAGATTTATTTTGTGGCATCTAGCACTGTTCCCAGGAAATTTGAATTTGGATGACCCCACAAAGATGGACGTCTGTTGTTGTGCTATGGATTCTCTTGAGCTCCAGAGGACCATGTACTTTTCTTTAGAGAAGACTGTGTTATCCTTAAACCACTACGAAGGCGGCAGTTCACATCCATCCTATCCTTTTCTGAGTCTGTGTTGTGTTTGACGAACATCAGTTTAAATCACATCATGATCCTGAGAGGAAACCGCTTCACAGCTCTGGAAGTCATTTTCCTATTTATTGTCATCACCCCAAAATATGTCCAATTTTACACATACCATTGTCTCTATTTTTTGTCAAAACATGAACCTAAGCTCTTTCAAAATCAGGAAATGAACGTGAAACAAGCTTAACTGATGTGAGGGAAATTTCCGGTGAGCCTAAAATTACAGTGTTGGTCCCCATCTGCAAGCCCTCCGGGAAATGAGAAACGCAATTATCTACACACAGTTGTTTGAACCCATCACACACACACACACAAGCACACACACACAAGCACACACACACCTGCACAAACAAACACACACACCCCCCCCCCCACAATGCGTTTGACATTACACATACACTTAAAAATACACAAGTACACAATAAAATAATCGAATTCAAAAGGCTAAAATAAGAATTATTAAACAGAAAGTAGACAAAATAATATAACCAATTTAAAAGAAAGTGATATAAATATAAACCATAAAACATAAACAAACATAAACCCCAGAGCAATCATGAAAAGGCTAGAGAGAATAGTTGGGTCTTTAGCCTGGACCTAAAACTAAAAATGAGACACGCTGGCACCATATTCAAGGAAGGGAGAGATGTGTTCTGGCTCACAACCTTACGATGACCTCACTGCTTGTTGTCAGGCTTGGTAGGAACTTGCTCCTCTCTCTTGAGATCCATCAGTTTGGAGATAGTTGGTCCATAATCAAAAGCTTGGAATCTACTGTTAGCTGTAGCACGAGTTGGGTCATCATATTGGGTGGGTTGTTAGAATTGGCTGTTACTGAATGCTACAAATGGTTTCCATGCAGTTTTACAAGTCACAGGTGTGACTTACTTGATGTTTCCTTCTTTACATCTTTCTTGGTTTTGGAGAGATAGATTGTTGCCAAACTTTCTGTGGTGATCAGCCGGTCTTTCTATCTTCTCTCTATCTGTGTGTGTGTGTGTGTGTGTATAATGTGTTTGTGTGTGTGTGTTTGTTGCTGTGGATACGGGCCAGGTGAGAGATCCTGAGAAAGCAGGGGGAGAACTAATATAAAAAACATGCTCTGGCAAAAAAAACCCATCTTGCTTTCACTCTGTCTATCCTTCCATCTTTTTCTCTTTCTATTTCTTCTTCTCTTTTGGAGAGCATTGAAAACAAATCTTTTTGTTTGACTCCTTTGGATTTCGCAAATTCTTCTTCTAACAGAGACAGCACCGGGGAGTTGTTAAACTTCATTCAGGATAAACCGCAAACTAAGAGTGTGGCTTTTATTCTTAATCCTTAAAGAAATCCCTTATTGTCAGATTAAAAACGAATCCCTGTAAGATATGGCCAAAGGAACTCCACGTTCCGCACATAACAAATATATTATAGGGCTACAGCAGGTTATAAGATTGTAAAGTTGCCAACTTTATACAATACATGACTCGCACTGGGGTACGGAGCGCAGGTATGTACTCCGCAGCACAGCTGTGAACCTTTTCCTGCAGTCCTGCAGGTAACTCTCCAACTCGATCCCAGTGGTATGTGCTTGATGTGTTTTAATGAGACACACATCCTCTATCTGCCCTGCTATGAAACGTGCACTGACACACAGCTGTCTGGCAGGGCTGGCACACACACACATCACATGTGCTCGGACATGATGCGGTGAAATGGATCAGTTACATATATTTTTGATATTAAAGTTCGTCTGACTAGACTGATGACTGAAGGGACTTGAGTGAGCTCACCTGGAGATCCTGGTCACGGGTGTAGGAGGTGTCTGAGGAGGACCAGGGGGCTTGTCAAGGACACAGTCAGGGTTAGGGAGGGCTGGGGGAGGGCTGGGGGAGGGCTGGGGGAGGGCTGGGGGAGGGGTCAGTGTGGGGGAACTGCATGGCGGAAGCTAAGTTGTGCCTATCGCTACGTGGGAGTGTTGTCACGTCAAACTCAGTCGTGAGTAGCAAGATAACTCCCTTTTTTTATCCTCCTCTTTCCCCTTTCCTCTGCTTCTCCTTTATCACTCCCGTATTTCTGCCACCTGTGTATCCTCCTCTCCCCCCTCCTGTCCTCTAACCTCCCTCTTTCTCAGTGTGCCCCGCCCCCCTGCTTGCCTCAGTCTCTACCTCTCCTCTTCCTCTCCTCCTCCTCCTCCTCCTCTTCCTCTTCCTCTTCCTCTTCCTCTTCCTCTTCCTCTTCCTCTTCCTCTTCCTCTTCCTCTTCCTGCTCCTGCTCCTCTTCTTCTTCCTCCTCCTTAATGTGCAGTTCTCACAGGGGAGGCTCATCTCTCTCTTGGGGAACAGGTCCTTATTAGGCTCCCAGCTCCGGTCACACCGAGAGGACAGGTCTGCTGTAAACTGAAACGGGACAAAAATTCACTCAGATGTTTGGAAGAGAAAGAGGCTACTCGAGAAAGCCGACAATGGCCTTATCAGACAGCTTCTTCCTTCTGCCTGACACCACACGCACGCACGCACACACACACTGGAGGCGGTCCAGTTATTTAACAGAGGAGCGGGGGTTGTAGGCTGCGCTGCATGCGCAGAGGAACTATGTAATTCAAAACCAGACACACAGTTTCGTGGCTCCTCAGCCCCCCCCCCCCTCTCTCTTTTTCTATCACACACACACACACACAGCCTGAGAGAGGCAGGCGGGCGGGCAAGGATACAGCCTCGCAGACTCACAGGCAAGCAGCCAGTACCAGGAGCCAGCCAGACCTCCAGCCGTCCAGGGGCCAGTGGAGAGCCCATGCCCGGACAGAGAGCAGGGCACCCAGGACCTACTGGAGCTCGACCAGTCCTGCTGGAAGCCCAGGAGCTGGATCCTCCTCACAGCCAGGTACCGTGCGGGGATGGGGGGTGGACGGGAAGGGGGTAGATGGGGCATGCTCCCCCCAGCTGTTCAATAGACGCTGGGGAACACCATTGCTGGTGGTCTGGCTTCTATCTTTGTCTGTTTGTATATTTTCTTGTTACGGCATGTCAACATGCAGGTTATTTTGTTGTCTTTTGTTTGATACATAAACACTTGGTGGTGAAGCAACGCGTTCGTGTGACAATGTTAGAGATGTGGGCATGGTTTGTCAGAGTTCAGAGTTGTCTCTATGAGGTGCAGTCTCCATGTAACACAGCAGGAGAAGCAGGCAGCTCTTACCGTGAGCAGAGCATGTTTTCAGTTGTTCCAGGTCCCGCTGTGGATTACTGAAAGTCTGCAGAGTAACAGGAGTTAGGAGCTGGAAGCATGCTTTCATCTGTTTGTGCCTCTGTATGTTTTCTGTCTCTTTGTCTGCTTCTCTCTCTCTCTCTTTGTGGCGGTGGAAAGATTCTCTGTGGAAAAGAGAGAAAAAGAGAGCTGAATGAGAGAGATACAGAGAGAGAGAGAGGGGGGAGAGAGAGAAACAGAGAGAGGGGGGAGAGAAACAGATAGAGGGAGAGAGAGAGAAACAGAGAGAGGGGGGAGAGAAACAGAGAGAGGGGGGAGAGAAAGAGAGAAAACAGAGAGAGGGGGGAGAGAGAGAGGGGGGACAGAGAGAGGGGGGACAGAGAGAAAAACAGAGAGAGGGGGAGAGAGAGAGAGAAACAGAGAGAGGGGAGAGAGAGAGAGAAACAGAGAGGGGGAAGAGAGAAACAGAGAGAGAGAGAGAGAGAAACAGATAGAGGGAGGGAGAGAGAGAGAAACAGAGAGAGGGAGAGAGAGAGAAACAGAGAGAGGGGGGAGAGAGAAAGAAACAGAGAGAGGGGGGAGAGAGAGAGAAACAGAGAGAGGGGGGAGAGAGAGAAGTGTGTCTGGCCACATTCCAGACCAATTAGTGGAAGTGCTGTGAGGAACTGTCTCTGTCTAACATCAGGAGATAGGACACTGCTCAAGCCTTCAGCCTGCTCAGCTTGCTCTGCAGAGGTACATGTTTGGGTTCTTGTTGGAGAGGAATTCAATACCTATTAGATCGCACATTCCAACGTTCTGCAGGATGATCAGTTTTGTGTGTTCCATGTTCCACTCCGGGCTGGTCCGGGGAGTGCACTGCCTCACCAGAGACATGGGAGGGGTCAGAAGGGGGGAGGGGGGGGGGAGAAGTCTGGAAGTCTGATTTGCCAAGTATCTATTGTCACTAAATCTTCTGGCAGGTAACGCCTGCACTCAGTTTTGAGGTGAGAACAATCTGGTTCTATTCACTCAAAGGCTTCTCTGATAAATAAGTGTACTTCGGTGGCCATCTCTCTTTTTCATGTAGGAGTGAGTTCAAGTGGTTTTAATTAAGTGCTCCGGACTGTGTATTTTTTTTCTCTCTCTCTCTCTCTCTCTCTCTCTCTCTCTCTCTCTCTCTCTCTCTCTTGCTCTCTCTCTTGCTCTCTCTTTCTCTCTCTTATTCTCTCTCTTACTCACTCTCTAGTTCTGATGAATGTTATGACATTGTGGGGTGGTGATGGAAAACCAGGCTGAGACACCCAGTCTGCTCTAGGGCACAGGCAGCCCCCCTTCACCCCCCCTCTCTCTAGGGCATAGCCAGCCCCCCTTCACCCCCCCTCTCTCTAGGGCACAGGCAGCCCCCCTTCACCCCCCCTCTCTCTAGGGCATAGCCAGCCCCCCTTCACCCCCCCCCTCTCTAGGGCATAGCCAGCCCCCCTTCACCCCCCCTCTCTCTAGGGCATAGCCAGCCCCCTTCACCCCCCCTCTCTCTAGGGCATAGCCAGCCCCCCTTCACCCCCCCTCTCTCTAGGGCACAGCCAGCCCCCCTTCACCCCCCCTCTCTCTAGGGCACAGCCAGCCCCCCTTCACCCCCCCTCTCTCTAGGGCACAGCCAGCCCCCCTTCACCCCCCCTCTCTCTAGGGCATAGGCAGCCCCCCTTCACCCCCCCTCTCTCTAGGGCACAGACAGCCCCCCTTCACCCCCCCTCTCTCTAGGGCACAGCCAGCCCCCCTTCACCCCCTCTCTCTAAGGCATAGCCAGCCCCCCTTCACCCCCCCTCTCTCTAGGGCATAGCCAGCCCCCTTCACCCTCCCTCTCTCTAGGGCATAGCCAGCCCCCCTTCACCCCCCCTCTCTCTAGGGCACAGCCAGCCCCCCTTCACCCCCCCTCTCTCTGGGACACAGACAGCCCCCCTTCACCCCCCCTCTCTCTGGGGCACAGACAGCCCCCCTTTACCCCCCCTCTCTCTGGGACACAGACAGCCCCCCTTCACCCCCCCTCTCTCTAGGGCATAGCCAGCCCCCTTCACCCCCCCTCTCTCTGGGGCACAGACAGCCCCCCTTTACCCCCCCACTCTCTGGGACACAGACAGCCCCGCTTCACCCCCCCGCTCTCTGGGGCACAGCCAGCCCCCTTCCCCGCCACCCCCTCTCTCTGGGACACAGACAGGTTGGAGCTGGGAGGGGTGAGGTCGGGGGTGGCAAGGAAATTAAAAACTCTGCACTCATTCTTTTGCCCTCTCCCCCCTCACTCCCGTTACTCACATCACTCTGTTTCTTCATCCTTACTCTCTCTTTCTCAATCCCCTTCCCTCTCTCTCTCTTTAATCCACCCCTAGCTCTCTTCCTCCCTGTACAGAGTAGCCCTTGTGTTCTTCACTGTCTCATATTGAGGTTGGTTCTTCTCTCCCTTCACCTCTGGTGCCCTGTTGGGAGTTATGGTTCTGGAGAGGGCTGCAGAAGCCTGCTGACCAGGCTGACTAGGCTGACTAGGCTGACTAGGCTGACCAGGCTGACCAGGCTGACAGGTTGACCAGACTGACAGGCTAACCAGGCTGACAGGTTGACCAGGCTGACCAGGCTGACAGGTAGACCAGACTGACAGGCTGACCAGGCTGACAGGTTGACCAGGCTGACCAGACTGACAGGTTGACCAGGTTGACCAGGCTGACCAGGCTGACTAGGCTGACCAGACTGACAGGTTGACCAGGTTGACCAGGTTGACCAGGCTGACCAGGCTGACAGGTTGACCAGGCTGACCAGACTGACAGGTTGACCAGACTGACAGGCTGACCAGGCTGACAGGTTGACCAGACTGACAGGCTAACAGGTTGACCAGGCTGACCAGGCTGACAGGTTGACCAGACTGACAGGCTGACCAGGCTGACAGGTTGACCAGGCTGACCAGACTGACAGGTTGACCAGGCTGACCAGGCTGACCAGGTTGACCAGGCTGACCAGACTGACAGGCTGACCTGCTGACCAGACACAGATGTGGGCCTGCAGCACATCACCACAGAACACTGGCAGTCACCTGTGGTGGGCTGAGGGGGTACTGAGCTGAACGTGCACTGATTTAGATGCATCCTCATCAGCGGTGGTACTCTACACACATAGTCCTGTCCTAGGGTAGTGTGTGTGTGTGTGTGTGTGTGTGAGGGGGGGATGCTATAACAGCGATGCTTGCTTTGACTTCTATGGCTCATTAGGCGCCACAAGTTACACTATGTATCACTGATGTTGCCTTAAACTTGTGTGTCATGTGATTGTAAGATCCACAAATGTTGTGGCCACATTCCAACACCTCCTATTGTATGTTATTTAAAAGCCTTGCTGATTCCTAGGATGTAAATCCTGCCGGTGTGGATATTGGAAGACTGCCCAGAATAACCCCCTCCGTCCGGCTGGCTCTGGTCCAGACTGCCCCCTGGTGGTATCTCACTGCCATGGCAGTCTCTCTGCTGAGTCTGTATGACTCTCTGCTATGTCTATTAGCACTGCTCTAGACCCTACTCCCCTGTGGCCCAGAGACAGCCGTCAGTCAGTTTATTCACCCCATCGCACTTTGACCTTGTGGGCAAGCAGCTGGCGACATCTGCGATCAGCTCTCTAGACCTCCTCACAGGCTGGGGGGTGGCCAGGGTTTTACATGGAACAAAACAGGGGAAAGCCGAATAGAACCTGGATTAACAGGACAGCATGAAGCAGGTTAGAACCTCGCAGAACATTCTGTTAGAACGTTAAACTGGAGAGAGCAGAGCCAAGCAAAGCAGAGGAGGGCAGGGCATGGTATATGGGTGTACATATTATACAGTGACTATATCCTGAATAAGACCACACTGCAACATGGACAAAAACCTCTCCCACTCTGGGGTACGTATATCATGGGGTATGGAGGAGGAGACCTCCGTAACAGCTGAGACCAGGGATGGTGAGAGCATGTGGAGAGAAATTATGCATGCATCCAGTAATTCTGTGCGCTTTAGACTCCAGCCCCAGTTACTACTGAATGTTAGAGCATAGTTGAGTTATGTAGTCATGTAGAACTGTTTCTCACTGGGAGGCCAGAGGAGAAGCCCGAGAATTTCATAAAACTGCTGCATCAAATGAAGATATCAAAAAGCAAACACACTTTGAGCAACACGACCTCTCATTTGTGTGTTGTGCGTTGATCTTACTGGTGTGTAAACAACACATGAAGCTTTCCATATATGAATCTCCACAGAGGATTCAAGACACAAGGGGATTCCTTTGTAACGTTTCTGACAGGACCCATGCAGACACACACACACACACACACACAGCTTCAAACTGAACCACTCCTCATCATTATTAGACTATAAAACTGATTTATGTAGCTTCTGGGAAACGTTGGAGGAAGGTTCCAGCTTTCCTGTGGTTCTCTCCTGGTTGTCTTCCTGCAGGACAGGAATCAAAGGAATGTAACCAACATGGACATGCCTCTTGTGTGACAGGTCAGAGAAAAACATCCATGCAATGTTACAGTAATGACTTTAACCATCACATGGCCAGGTCATAGTCTGAGTTAGGATTTTTCTTCTGCTACGCGAGAGCAAGGTACTGACAAAGGTCCATACTGACTCTGTATATATCACCGTCAGTTTACAGAGTGGATGTATGTGCACTTGCACAAATACACACATTGACACTGGCACATACACACACACAATTCCTGTAAACTTCCTGTTCCTTGATGAGAATGTAAGATGGTTCCATTTGGAGTACCCAGATGAATCATTGTCTGGAGAAAGTAACAAAAACTGCGTAGAACAGGAAGAACACCAGCAGGTTCTACTTAGGAGAACCGGAGAAACGAGGAGAACCCAGGGAACAAAGGCAGGGTGATCGCTGTACCATGACCATGTTTTATCCATCAGTATGTTTCATAGGTTCTCATGTAACATGTATACATTCTTCCTTCTCTCCCTTTTCCCTGCCTTGTCTTTACTTCTCTCCCCCTCCTCTCCTCTCTCCTCCCCTCTCCCCCTTCTTCTCTCCTCCTCCTTCTCTCCTCCTTCCTCCACAAAATCTATACATCTCTTTATGATTCTCATACTCCATATCCTTTCTTACTCCTCTCTCTCTCTTTTCTATGTCTCTCTCTATCTCTCTCTCAGCTTTGACCTGCTTTACCTGGCAGCTTCCTAAAAACACCTCCCTCTGGTGGATTTAGGAACCCCTATCCTCTCTCGCCTCCTCTCCTCCTCCTCCTCCTCTGCTTTATTCCCAGCATGCGGCTGCTAGCCATCCTGGTCCTCCTTCTGGTGCTCAATGGGGCAGAGCCAAGGCGAGGAGCCCGCAATCGGGGCCTGGGCCCTGGACGCGAGAGGAGAAAGACCCGGGGGAAAGGCAGGGCCAGTGCGGTCAAGCGGTTTGCCTCAGACTGTAAGGAGTACACTGAAGCTGGGCAGAAGTACCTGGACTGCCAGGACCGACAACTGACTGCTGTCCAACCAGACTGGCCTAAAGACATTCAACATCTGCTCCTGGGCCGCAACAAGATACAGGTACACACACACAAATCCCTTGTCAAGCCTCTGTGGCTAATACTCTGTGGCTCTGTAAATATCAGTCCCAAAGTCTTAAACTTGTCTTGTATTATATTGTGTAAGGGACAACGGTTTAACTAGCCCAAAAGTTTCAAATAAAGTTGTTTAAATTGAATGGGTCACATTCCTGTGAATAAAGTTGTCTGGTTTTGAATCGTGTCCCAGGTGCTCAGGGACAACACTTTCTCCCAGTTCCGTCAGCTGTTGAGTCTGGATCTCCAGCAGAACGAGATCAACATGATCGAAGAGCAGGCTTTCAATGGGCTGGATCAGCTCACCACCCTCCTGCTTCAACACAACCACCTCCGCTCCACCTCCGAGGAGATGCTCCTGCCCATGCCCAGCCTACGTTACCTCCGTCTCTACGACAACCCCTGGGAATGCCACTGCCACCTGGACAGCCTGGTCAGAACCCTGCAGGTGCCCAGCAACCGTAACCTGGGGAACTTCGCCAGGTGTTCCGTGCCGGCGAGTCTGCAGGGGAAGAAACTGCGTCAGTTGAAGGTGGAGCTACTGTGTCCAGAACACTACCAGTCCCAGAAGCCCCTGGACGGACAGGACAGCCTCCCCAAGCCCCTGCCCCCCAGCAAGAAGGACCATGAGGTCACCACCCTCTGCCACACCTACATGTACCCCAAGCCCCTGCTCGACTGCAGGAGCAAAGGTGAGGTTGAGCGTGTGGAGGGTGTTCCATAGTCTGGTGGTGTTTTTTTTTTGTTTTTTTCATCAACGGACAACAGTGGATCTTCTCTGAGTTTTTGTTTAATTTGAAGCACGGTGCCTTCGCTAGTAAACTTAGAACAGGGACGGCGGTTTGTAATGACTGGTTTCTACATCGGCTGTTTTACCATTGTGCTGACTAAGCTTGTGGTGAGAAGCTGTAATAAATTGGGACCAGGCTATGTCCTGGTTGGGAACAGGCTAAGTCCTGGCTTAGAGGTTGGAAATGTGTAATGTGAGACAGAGTGAATAAAGAGAGAGACAGAGGAGATGAAGTAGGAGTAGAGAGAGAGAGGGAAGGAGGGAGGGAGGGGAGAAGGGGAGAGGGAGAGAGGGAGAGAGGGAGAGAGGGAGAGAGAAAGAGAGGGAGAGAGGGAGAGAGAGAGAGAGAGAGAGAGAGGGAGAGAGGGAGAGAGAGAGAGAGAGAGAGAGAGAGAGAGAGAGAGAGAGAGAGAGAGAGAGGGAGAAAGGGAGGGAGGACCCGCAGTCTCCCTCTGTCTCTGTTCCAGCCCTCACATCTGGTGCTGCAGGCCTGTGGAGATGTGTGTGTAAACGCCTCACAGAGCAGCTATCAGAGCCTGGAGCCCAGAGAGGGCCTCCATAAAGATCCAGTTTCAATATAGTGTTTCAGAAAGAGCCAGGCTGGAGGCCTACAAATTCTGCTCTCATGTCGTGCTGAGAGGGTCGGCTTTAAGTGTGGTTGCTTGTCTTGCTTCATCACAGGGCTATGGAAGGTTTCCATGGCAACGGCCGATTCACAAAACCCTGAAGTGTTCGGACTGGGCTGCATTGTCTGCAGGGAACAGATTCATCTTTTTCATCTGGATGATAGATTGCATGAAACGTCCTTTCAGCTGTGTGAGTGTCATCCTTCACAGCGCAGGGCCTCTGACAACAGCAGGCCCTCTGTGTCTATATGCAGAACTGTATAGTTTGAAGTCAATGAAAGGCCCAACAGTGTGTTCTGGTGACATATAACCTTTCGGCTTTCGTTTATTTTTCTCTCCGGAAAACGTTGAAGTCGATTTTTTATCTGAACATCAGTAGATCTCCTTGTTCACACAGATCCCCTTCCATCCCTCCCCCTCTCACTCCATTTCATTTATATCTGTGTGGTTTGAGGCTTTTCCACTGAGGCAAACCACCAATCTGAGCCCCCTTCTCCTGTCCCAGGGGGCTCTGGGAGTAATCCATCACTAATTACACTCCTGAGGTCGTTAGCCCGGACTGAGGCTCGTTAGGTAACCATGGAAATGGGCCCCATTATCCAATCAGCTATGGGTCTGTGTGGGCAGGGCAGGAACACACAGGTCCCCTCAGCGATTGCTGGAGCTTATCTCCCTTTCCCATCCATGTGAACAGCTCTCACTGGACAACCTTAGGTTCTGAGGGGCTGTGTTTGTTGTGAGACAACAGGCTGGTCTAGGTGGCTTGGTTACTGTAGCTTGGAGTGGATCAGCAAAGGGCCCGGGCCCCCGCCTCCCCTGTGGGCATGATGTCATGTTCTGGTGGATTTCCTGGATGGAGGAGGGGCTTTAGTCAGCAGAATATCAGAATCTCCATAATGTCATAACTGGGAGCTCAGGAAGGAGCGGGAACAAGTTGAGAAAGAGAGAGAGAGACACAAAGACAGAGAGAGAGACAGAGAGAGACAGAGAGAGAGACAGAGAGAGACAGAGAGAGAGAGAGAGAGAGAGAGAGAGAGATAGAGAGAGAGAGAGAGAGAGAGAGAGAGAGAGAGACAGAGAGACAGAGAGACAGAGAGACAGAGAGACAGAGAGACAGAGAGAAAGAGAGAGTCTAGTCTGGCATCAGGACCCCCAGCTGCAGGACGTGTTCCCTCTTGTACAGTTGGCTCCTCTATGCCTCTGTGTTTCTTTAGACACGCCATGTAACTGACGACATCGTACAGTTCCCTCCTCAACGGCAGGGAAGCGATGTGTTAACCTGCCATGTGGACATCCACTCGCGCAGCCCCAGAGAGGAAGTCAGACTGCACATGTGGACATGTCAGCAGCCGCATCTCTCCCCCTCCGCTCTCCAGAGCGAGACAAGGACTAATGTAGGAGCAGATGACTGGACTGTCCTAATGTGAAGGATGAATGTGTTGTATTAATGCTAAAATCACAAACTGCAAAAGGTGCAGTCCAAGATGTGATAGGAATGAAGGAACAAGCTGTGTTTCTGCTGGTCTTTCCAGCCCGGTCTGGTCTGAAGGATAGAGCAGGTGCTGGGTTTAGGAGTCTGTGGAAACTCCCCAGTGCACTCCCACACTCCCATGTGTAGCAGAGGTGGTTCGGTGAGCATACCAATGAAATGAGATAAGGCTCGGGTTGTTTGGCTTAGGTTTAGCGTATCATTGCTGAAACGTGTTTGGTCTCTCAGTGGAGGAAGAGGTGACGCGGGAGAAGGTTGTGTAAAGCACATTTTTCTGTTGTTCATCAGTCATCTCTATCCTTGCACCCTTCTTCCTTTCCTCCCTCTTTCCTTGTCTCCCTCCTTCCTTCCATTCCTCCTTCCTTCCCAGCCACACCAGTGCAGAGAGGGGCTGTAATGACATTTCCTGACAGCGGAGGGATGATTGATGCTGCAGACTGGCCTTTGACATCTCACTGAGAACATCTGCTGCAGATACGACAGAGCTTCATTCAGACAAGTTGTAAATAAACCCTGTCAACGACAGGTCGTTCAAAAGCGCAGCCAGCCGCTACATACAACAACAGACTGGCGCTGCTTTGAAAAATAAACGGCTGAGGTTTTGTGCCGTAGCTGATAGGGCCTGCTCTCTCAGGCTGTGTAACAACATCCTGCCGTGTTCGGATGTGAAGGGACGGGTACAGCTGTGTTCCTAATAGGGGTGTTTTTTTGGGGGGTAATGTTATTTTTATTTATTTTACATACAAAATTGTTAATCGATTTTTAATCGAATCGTGACCCCAAAAATCGATTTGAATCGAATCGTGAGGTACCAAAAGATTCCCACCCCTAGTTCCTGATCACCATCCATGTTTGAAGTGTTAATACAACCTGTATGCATTATCTGAGACCACCTACTTGGTGTGAGTTAGACCACTCTTACAGCTGTATCCAACTCCATCTATGGTAACGATGTTTAGAGAGCAAAGGGAGCGAGGAGGAGGACAAGACGAATAAAGTAACAGAGTGGCATGAGAGAGAGAAAGAGTCTTGTTTCACACATCTATAGTCAGCGACTCTTGTCTGGAAACTGTTAACACCATTACTGGAATGCTAAGGAATCGCACAAAACTCCAGAACTGAGCGTGTTACAGTGGGTTCTTGTGGTGTGTTTAAACATGTACACGTCTACCACCCTGACCCTCATTTGCTTCCTTGATTCCTTTCCTTTCTCCCTCACCAGACCTCAAGACCATCCCTGCAGACCTTCCCTCTGACATTGTGAAGATGGACTTCTCCAGTAACACCATCGGACACCTGAAGCCTAAAGAGTTCCTGGCCTCCAAAGACCTCAAACTCCTCAACCTCAGTAGCAACAACCTGGACCGCATAGACACAGGTAAGACTGTCTGCCTAAAACACAGAGAGGAGGTTACTGTGCTTACCACAAACGCCTCGGACCGTATCCCCTGCCTGTAACTCAAACAGTCCACATGACCCAGAGATCTCCTAGAACACTTTCTTGGCTTACTGGCGGATCATTGGTTGGTCTGGTGGAACAAACTCTCCTTCCTCCTCCTCTTTCTTCTTTACACCTCCTCTTTCTCCTCTTTCTTCTTTATGGCTCCTTCTCCTCCACCTCCTCTTTTCCACATGTGTAATACATAGCAGGCTTGTCCCAGTGTCGTGTTGTGGGGAGAGTTGCTCCAGTCTGCTTCACATTGTCCACTAGCCTGGAGGCCCACTTTCATCTCTCCTTCCACACACAGGGGGGAGGAAGGGATGAGTGTGGGAGTGGAGGGGGGAAATGAGAAGGAAAATAGTGATGTGGTATCTGGAGGGTGGGATGGCTGGAAAGAGACTGTCTGGTTTATTACCCTCTTGGTTGGTTGGTTGGTTGGTTTGGCTTGAATTGATTAAAGTGGAGTTATCAGATCGTCTGGTGTAGAACACATCACAGCAGTAATTACCAGCGCTTGAACACATCCTGAGTGATTTGTAGTTATTGACATAGCTGGGGGAGAAGATGGATGTTTATTTTTGTGAGCGTTTAAAATAATATTCTCAATCATCTAGATGCTAAACTGTAACCCTTCTGTCATCCTGGCTAATGACTGTGTACTGTCAAACATCTGCTCTATTAACAAAAATGCAGTGCTTCCGATTAAATATAATCATTTTTCATGGAGAAACAAGTTAGGGAAATGCTAGGACATGGATTGTTTACATATGTTCTGCTGTAATAAATGATAAGGCTTCAGTGAAGTGTTTCCCCTCAAGCCTTCGAAGCAGACATCATTAGAGAGAAAGAGAGGAATGTGTCTCTGCCCCCACCGCGCCCTTAGTTTCTTATGTTCAACCTAACCCAGTAGAACAAGCCTCTCCACCTCTCTGCAGTGAACGAGAGAACCCCATAACTTCCCCTAATGAGCGGTTTACGTTTACAGTGCCTGAACATTATTACAAGTCAGATTTAACAGTGTGAAAAGCTAATAAGCGCACAGGGTTTATGTATGGAATGTGTCCAATCTGGATACAGTCTGGTTTATATATTATGAGCATCAAAGTTTTCTTTTCTTTTTCCTTTGCCCCCCTTGACCGGTATTCATCACACCGACAGGAAGAAATGCTGCACAATCTCCATTTTGTGATGAATGGAGTAAAGGGTTAGGGTTCTGGTCATGAACAGCATATTTCGGCCCCTCACCTCATCCCTGTCTCCAACAGCTACACTGAAAGGGTCTGCGATACATCTTCAAAACTATACACACAGAGCCATTATCCCCTGGAAGGTTATATTTAGAATGGTACAGTAAAATACTACATCTCAGCCTGCTCCCATGTTCAGCCAAACAGTAGCCCAGTCATCACATCCTAACGGTTAGTGGTTTAGTGTAGCGCTACCCCTCATCTGGAAGTAGAAACAGAAAGGCATCTGGCAGCTGGTGGACGCTGTTTGTCTTTGTGTTGGTATCAACCCTCACAGGACAGTCACAATAAAATCGGAAAAACAGACTTTGAGAATAACCTGATCTCTGTTTCACCACCTCCTCCACTCTTCCTCTCACCAGCTGCGTTCGCCGGTCTGCTGTACCTGCGAGAGCTGGACCTCTCCAACAACAGCCTCAGATACTTCCCCTACGGAGTTCTGGAGGATCTGTACTTCCTGAGGAAGCTGTTTCTGGGGGACAACCCCTGGATGTGTGACTACAACATCCACTACCTGATCTACTGGCTCAATCACCACCCTGGGGTGGCCTACTTCGGCCTGATCTGCTCCCAGCCTCAGGAGTTCAGGGGCTGGCAAGTGGAGGACTACGTCAAGACCTACAATGGTGAGTGTCCCAAGGACTGGCAGTTGGGCCTGGGGGATGCAGAGCAGGAAACGGCTCAGGAGCTGAAGGTGGAGATAGATGAAGACACAGACCTGTTGCCTAGCCCCATTAGAGACAACAGACCAAATACAATGGAATTTGAGATCATGAGGTTGAGCTAAACTTTTTTTTTTACCTGTGTGTGAGAGGGAGAGAGAATAAGAGAGTGTAAGTCATTCAGTCTGTATCAGATCAAATACTGGCAGGATAGGTGTTGTTTCTGTTAGTGTGTTTCCTCTTGAATATTATTATTTCTTTGGTCGAAAAGGTAGGGTTTTACATTTTTTTTGTAAGTGAATTAATTGTCAAACAGTGAAATAAAATGATTTTTTTCTTGTATCTTTCTGGTGAAGTTGAACACACACACACACACACGTTGCATCACTGGGTTCCCAGACTCCTACCCAAGCAGAGCAAGTGTCTCCCTTGAAGAAGACTGACCCACTGCAAACAGAACCAGCTGTGCTTCTCACTGATAGCTGGTGTTTGTTGTAACAGACAACTGATACTGGGAGAAAGCTCATCCAGCTGTTTACATGTCTTACTAAAACATCCAGGGTGAAATCATTCTTGCTTGAAAAATAATCTGTCCAGTTTAATTTCTTCAGAAGTGTACTACTTTTGGAGTAGGAGAATAATCCCCATACAGTAAGATATATGCCTACACATTACAAAACACTCAATACATGGTTGAAAGGTTTCAGTAGTCATAATTTTAAACATCTCCGGGTCTTGTCACAGCTGTGATCGATGGAACTGGAATTCTTCGCAGTCTTCTGGAAGAAACGCACGCCAGGTAATTACGATATTGAAAGCAGACAGTTCTGCACCATGCCAGGAGCATTTATAAACCCCGTCCCCCTCGCCCCCAAATCATCACCTCAAAACTTGTTCTCTCTTTGTTGTGACTACAATGCCACAGAGATCTGGAAGGGGAGAGTGTGCTAAGATTTTCCAATAATTATTTCATTCACCGCTGGTGATTCATGGTAAAAAAATAAAACACACATAGCTTTCATGGAGGATGCTTAAACTCCAGCCAGCATCTGGTAGATCTTGTCACTCTACAACACCAGTCTAATGTAGCCTTCAGTAGAGGGCTAAAACTGTACTAAAAAAGTGCAGTGAACATCAATTAATAATACATAATTTAGTAAAAAATCGACAAGTAGGGATAGTCTTCGTCGTCAAGTCCATAGACTGTAGGTTTTCTCTGGACCAAACATTACTGTAGCTTAGGAACCTCCATGCCATCATGTCAGTTATAAAGTGTAAAACAAACTAAAGATGTAATGAAGCACTGATTCAGTTGTACTTTCCAGTGTAGAAACGTGCCAATAAGAGAGTGAATTGATGAAAGCTGTATAACAGAATGACAGAAAGAATTGATAATCACCAATAATAGCTCTTGTAAAGGTGACTGTTTGTTTTTCCCAGGCCAGTTCGTTCACTAGCCCAGACTTCAGGCTCTCAAGCATTTTAAATCTCTGTTACCCAAGCAAATCTATAAATAATTGTAGGAGCCGGTGTTTGTTGCCAAAGATGGTTATTCGTTGGAAGGAGCATATTTTCATTTGAAAACAGGACGAATGCCAGGCTTCAGCCCTCAGTCTTTAGCCGGGTACACAAGGCTAAGGCCCTTCACAGCCTGTGCCAGAAATAACCGCACCGGTTGGCTTAAGTGTAGGACTGGATGGAGCATGGTGGGGTTAAAGGCCCAGTCCGTGATTTGTTACCAGGATTCTCATTGCCTTTTAGTTCTGGGTTAGCTATTCTACAAGGAAGTGTATTCAAACAGACACGCAGGCTGGAATCAGGCACACAACCACACACGAACAACAAAGCAAGAGCTGGGGTTTGATGTTAAACCAGACAACAGTCTAGTAAATCTTCTCCCTCTAAGAAAGGAAATAACTATGGTTATTCTCTTCTGAGGAAGAGACTTCTTAGTAACAGCAAAATAAGGCCAGTTGAGGAACCCATTTACTGCCAGATTAGATAGATTTACAGATGAACGGACGTTTAATCGGTTGATAGATATATAAAGTGCCTTATGATTATCCCAGAGTAAATACAGCCAATTCTCTCCAGCCGCTCTGTGGATCACAATGCCAACTCCCAGAGTGCACTGGGGGAAGAATGAGAATAATCTTGATCAGGATTATGACTTTGTCAGTCTTCACCTTGGGTATATGTCTGGGCACAGAGGTGAGGCAGGATTGCTAACTGTAGGAGCTGAAGAACAACGACGAATTCGGGGTGACACAATATGCACTAAACGTTTATTTATCAGGGATACTGGAACTCCGCCTCTAAGATCACATGACTGAACACAGCATATCACAGACATTTATCATCTGAGACACATCACTGATCCAGCTACCTCCACACTAAGGAGATTTACGGTTTAAACCATTTCCTGCATCGTCTCAAAGCAGCTTCTGAAAATAATTACTGATTTTTTTATCTCTGTGAGAAGAATTTAAACACTGTTATATCTGTGAAGTTGCCTTCACATACACAATTGTTATGGAGAAAAGACCTAATGGACTGCAGTGTCAAGATTTGTATGGACTTTCATGCCACCAACTGCAGAGAAACCTCTGTCAAGTGTCCATCCCATCACTCAGCCTCTCGTCATAAAAAATACAAAATAAAACTCAAGTTTAGTCCAGGTGCCGTGATTGTAAATTGTTCAGGGAAAGATTATTTCAACAAATCATGAAGAAATCCAGCAGGTCAACACGTTTCAACAAGCTCCTTTGTTCTTTGGATAAACGAGTGTCTCCTGCGGTTCGCTCTGAAACAGACATGACTCAGCACTATTTCCTGTATATCTTTCACCTGAAATACAATCCTACTGGCTCAGTAATTTCAATTCCACATCCTGTTTAAAGTAAAGCTTCATTGTTTGTTGTGAGGTCATATAAACGCAATAGGCTATCCCTCAGCTAAAACTCACCTTGGCAGAGAAGAGGGTGAAACGGTTGGGATTTTTGTTCAGTTAAAAATACAGAGTTTTTAAATAGACACATAGGGAAGATAGTCAAGTTCTCCCTTTGGCCAGATAGGGAAGTTCTCTCCAGACAGATAGAGAAGTTTTTCCTTCCTCTGGAAGTGGATGAATAAATACACACTGCTCTCTAGTGGCCATTGTAGGTGGTTGAACATTGTATTTTTGTATGTGGTCCTTTCCAGCTCATCTCACCCACACAGACCTTGTGTTCCCTACTCCTGTTCAGGTCAGGATTATTTCCCTCCGTTCGTGCTTCCTTCCTTCCTTGTTTACTTCCGGTCTTCCTCCCTGTCAGCAGTCACACTGTTTCTTCTCTACGGAGCCGAAGGTGGCAGGCCCGTTGACGGGTCGGGAGTTGGATCGGAGCAAGATGCGTGTGGAGTCTTGTTCCCCCTGCTGGACGGACAGGCCGTTGCGTGCAAGCAGCTCTCGGGCCATCATCAGGAAGGCCTCCTCCACATACTGCGCCTCCTTGGCCGACGTCTCCAGAGCAGCCAAGATGCCTCGCTCCTCCGCCAGGGAGCAAGACTCCTCAAACGGGACCTCCCGCTGCTCCTCCATGTCACACTTGTTACCTGGGGAGGGAGGGAGGCAGGGAGGCAGGGAGGGAGGGAGGCAGGGAGGGAGGGAGGCAGGGAGGCAGGGAGGGAGGCAGGGAGGGAGGGAGGCAGGGAGGCAGGGAGGGAGGGAGGCAGGGAGGCAGGGAGGCAGGGAGGGAGGGAGGCAGGGAGGCAGGGAGGCAGGGAGGGAGGGAGGCAGGGAGGCAGGGAGGCAGGGAGGCAGGGAGGCAGGGAGGGAGGGAGGCAGGGAGGGAGGGAGGCAGGGAGGCAGGGAGGGAGGGAGGCAGGGAGGCAGGAAGGGGGGGAGGCAGGGAGGCAGGGAGGCAGGGAGGGAGGGAGGGAGGCAGGGAGGCAGGGAGGCAGGGAGGGAGGGAGGCAGGGAGGCAGGGAGGCAGGGAGGGAGGGAGGCAGGGAGGCAGGGAGGCAGGGAGGCAGGGAGGGAGGGAGGCAGGGAGGCAGGGAGGGAGGGAGGCAGGGAGGGAGGGAGGCAGGGAGGCAGGGAGGCAGGGAGGCAGGAAGGGGGGGAGGCAGGGAGGCAGGGAGGGAGGGAGGCAGGGAGGCAGGGAGGCAGGGAGGGAGGGAGGGCATGTTAGTTACTAGGTATAGAAGCCCTAATAAGATCACCTGGATCTAAAGCGTTTCCAAAACTCTTTAATCCCCACAGTGTTCTGCTGTTGTCGTCAGACCGTCCATGTTGCGGTGGGAACGTCTCTCACCTATGAGGACAAGCAGCACGTTGGCCGCTCCGTACAGCTCCACCTCCCTGATCCAGTGAGGCATCGAGTCAAACGTTCCTCGGCGCGTGATGTCATAGGCGATCATGGCCCCATGTGCGCTTCGGTAGTAGCTCTGGGTGATGGTGCGGAAACGCTCCTGACCTGCCGTGTCCCACACCTGCAACTGCAACACACACGCACACGCCTTTCAGTCTCTCTGCTGATTGGTCCCCTCTGAGCTACCCGAGTTCGCTCCTCTCCTTCACATGGTAACAGATGTCATGGCAACCTGGTCCCAGCTGACACCACCAGCTCACCCACATGACCTACCTCTACCATCCCCTCTCCCTCTTCTCTTTACCCTCCTCTCTCTCTCTATCCTCCTCTCCACTACCTCTCCTCTCTCTACCCCCCCACCTCCAGATCACCTGGGTATTATATCCTTGACTTCCTTAAAGATTCAACATTCAAACAAAGTTGATTCTCTTCAGTTATTTTTTATATATTATATTATTATTATATGTATCTATATATTATTATAGTTATTATGTATATATTAGTTTGAACACCGTCCACAAACACCACAGACATGCTAGTTCTCTGGTGACATAGCTGGCTCAGCCGTTGTCTAGGCGATGGAGCACAGTGAGGTGGAGGGGAGAAAAATATGAGAATATTTATGACAAACACAGGCACACCTGCTTCAAGGAGCTGGGGTATATCTCCACAGGTCTGTTTGACTGACACGGTCAATGGATGCGTGGAGACATGCTAGAAACCTAAACACACTACCAACCTGCCTGAAGTGAGGGCTTTGTCATGTAAAGTGATCCGAATAGCAGATCACGTTACTCTGTAACTCCAACAACAATAAATACATCTACAGTCAAACATTGACTGCCACAACGTGTTTACACTGACAAGCCCTTGTAGAACTGCGTGTGTCTGTGTGTGTTAGTACTTGTGTAGGTGTAAAAACGCTTCAGACAGTGACTTACATAGACGTAAAGGCTGACTGTGCCCGTTCAACCCTGAAGATACTATTTACCTATCAAAGGTTGATGATGACATCATTTTCAAGTCTGAATGAAAGGATACATTTCTCACATTCCTGCTTAATGCCATTCCTCTGCCTCTCAGTCCTCTCTGCCTACAAGCCTGTTCCATAGTACTCTAACCATCATAGGGCATTGTACAATAAAACTATCTTTGCTTGGCCCAACCCAGGGCACTACAGCACTAACAGATCAGCAGGTGTGCTGGGGTCACTGGTGACTGAGAAGAGGACAGAGGAAGTAGGAAGCTGTGACAGTTTGAGGCAGGAGAACCAGCAGGACTGGTCTGGTCTGGTTGTTAAGAGTTTAGTGAACAACTGCTGCTGCATCACACAGGCCGTCCATCCAGCACCTCACAAACACCAAGACAATCATAACACCGTTTTGAGATAAACACAAAAACACACCCGTACAACACTTATCTAAGGAGACATTCTGACCTTGACCCTCTTTCCCTCGATGTCCAGTGTTCGCACGGTGAAGTCCACGCCGATGGTGTTCTGCTGCTTGGCAGAGAACGACCCAGACTTGAAACTCTGGACCACACAAGTCTTCCCCACGTTGGAGTCGCCTATCAAGATGATCTTGAACAGGAAGTCGAAGGAGTCGTCCTGCTCAGTTGCTGCGGGCTGCATGGTGAGGAGTAAGTGAGGAGGAAGTGGGGAGGACAGCTGTTGTCACCTGACTGAGGAACCAATGAAGGTGGGGCTTCTGGGTCTGGCCACCAGGTGGATACCTGGCTGGGTTTTTACAGGTGTGCGACTAACAGACTGCCCAAATGTCTTCTAGTACCAGACGTCCAGTGATTGGGAAGAGAAAGGGGAAGAAGAGGATAGCAAAACCAGTTGAACCATCAGTTTCTCAGCTCCAGTGATGAATGCGAAGCTATGTCCACCAGGGGTTCTTCCTTCCTCGCAGAATCAGAATCTCAGCTTGCAGCCAGACTCTCTGTCTTCCTAGCTCAGCTCCAGTTCCCGGGGTCAGAGGTGAAGAGAAACTCAACACTGTCCACGCCTCAGGTGTCAGGAGGGTGCTAACACAAATCTAACACCTTAACAACATAAAGGTGCTCGGTCCAGAGACTAAAGACCCAGTCTGTGAGCCAAACCTCTCTGAAAGCTGTTCAGTCTTTCAGTCTAAACCCTCCTCTCTCTCTCTCTCTCTCTCTCTCTCTCTCTCTCTCTCTCTCTCTCCTTCTCTCCGGCTCCTTCTTTCCCCTGACCAGCAGTTTCGGTGAGGGGACAAAGCAGGCTCAGTTCTCCCCAGCACAGCTCTCCCTTTCACACTGCTCCCTCCTCAGGTGTTCCCTCTCTCCGTCTCCCGCGACGACAGACAGCCCAGGACCATCCAATAATACTCCAGCTTGTCAGCAGTGCAGAGCGAGAGGTTCCGATCCCTCCTGTTTCCCCCCTTTTTATAAGATGTGTCAACGGACCTGCTAATGCTCACTCTCTTTGTGAGAGAACAGCACCATCTGACTAAACCTCTTTTTCCATCCACCTGTCGCCTTCACACCCTCGTCAAAGCTATTTTAACTCTTGTTCTTGCTCTCTCTCTCTCTCGCCCCGCCCACACTGAACCTGTTCAACAACACCGGCAGAGACAATTGAATCCCGCCCTACCTGCTTTGACAGTTAAGACCCCCACCCCCTTGCCGAAACCTGCATTGTGGGATTATGGGACCTTGAGTCCTTCAGAGAAGCACATTTTATGGTATAATATCATACACGCATCCTCTGTCACACTGTCTGCAGTCCATTTAGGGATTTGGAACTCTGCTGCAGTGAACATTTTGTTTCAATAATGTGTCCAAATAGAGACATTATTTTTACTGCATATGTACAAGTAGGCTTACATTAAAGTCAAGAAGACCCTATAGAGCCCATAGATGCTAGCTAGATAGCTTGGCTAATTATAAATCTATACATTAAGCAAAGTACTTGGAAACAATTTACAATAATCTAGTCATGTAAGTAGTATTGTAAATACAGTACCAGTCAAAAGTTTGGACACATTTTTACCATTCGCACTGTATATAATCCTAAATATATGCTAATATTAATAGGTAGGTGGCACATGACATGGCGTAGGAAGGGAAAGATATAGAATAAGGGTCAAAGGAATGGATTAAGAAAGCATCCTAGCTGCGTAGAGATAGATGTTGATTATCAGTGAGGGAGAGGAGAGGGGGGAGCGACAGGAAAAGACAGGAAGGGTGACCGCAGAGGTGAAGAGACTGAGTGAAAGTTTGAGGTGAATGGAGAGGGAGACAAGCATCAGACCTGGGATTTTAGTAACAAAGAACTTACTGTATGTGGTCATGTCAATATGGATGTTTACTGCCACCTTGTGGTTAAGCACAATAAACTGGGTGGGTTTGAATAAAAGTTAGATTGAAAAGAGTTACGCTCAACAAATCCATTAATTTATTGTTTTATAAACAATCTGATCCTCAGACCTTTATTTAACTTTATCACACAGAGCAAACCTGAGCACCGTTATTGGCACAAAGTTATTAACTGCACAAAACCCGTCGAAAAGCGCTCTACTCCAATCCCTGCCTCAGTTGCAAAAAGAAATATGCAAAATAGATTTCCAAGAGTAAAAAACCTTTCATGTAACAACTCCCATGCATAAGTATAACTCCCTATCTAGTTTGGATATAATATGACTTTATCGACAACTTCCATTTCTCCACCCTCATTTCCGACTATAGAGAACGTACTGTATAAATGTTTTAAATCCCGTAAGTGCCAAAAACCCCCAGCTATTTCAAAGAACAACGCATACTTAAAAAGGAGAATACTTCCGCTGCAGACACTGTAAACGATATATTATCAAATGTTTACAGTTTATTCTCTCACCAATTTACACACAATTCTCCTCCATTATTTGAGATATATAAAAATAAGTATCCACTCTAATGTGCGTTGTCGTTCTGTCAGCCTCTTCTATTTTCCAGTCTTCAGCACCAGCAGTCTTCTGATGGGGGTCCCTCTTGTTCTGAGGGGGCTCTCGTTTGTTCTGATGGGGGCCCCTCTTGTTCTGAAGGGGCTCCCTATTCTCTCACTCAGATGGTTTCTTTTTAGCCTCCACATCTTTCTTGAAGGCCTCTATCTTCTTGGAAATGTTGGGCACCTTAAGAGAAAGTGACTTGTAAGAGGAGATGCCCTGGACTTTTAAAGACTAGAATATCAGTTTTTCGCTTTGACGTTTTACCATAGCGGTAAAAGGATGAATAAAGATTGATATAGATATACAGTCTATGAATATTGATGTAAAGTGAAAATGAAGGCCGTATTATAACGGATTGTATGATTCCTTACCTCATAGTTCTGGGCGAGGTACATCCCAACAACGTTCCCAAGGGTAAGTCCAACCTGAAAGAGAAACGTGGTGAGATACAGTTCTAACTGCTTGCCAAAGGAAATGTTCGAGCCCTATCCCAAACCCTAACATTTGCTGAACAGTATAACAAGCCAACACCGGTAACTTTCAGGAAAGAGTTAGACTGCAGTATTACAAGACAACCACGCGAAGGCATTGTCAGATCCTATTACTTTGCAACAGAGGAAAGAACTGTCATTGACAACCAGATAATACATTACTCGTGTCGATGTTTGTCAAACTACATTTTGTTTTCCGTCAAAACAATAAAATAACAGGGCACTTATTTCGGGTGAGTTTGAACAACACTCAGTCTGTCCAAATGTGAGATTAAATGCCTGTGTAATACACACACACATCCAGTAGTTTTGCTTCGAAGCTAGCACTAGCTATACTGACGATTTTAGCTACTTATCGTTCTCACCACAAACACAGTGACAGGTATCTAAATTGTAAAGAAATGATTGATATAACTCACCAGGAATTGTAGCATTGTCGTTTGCAAAACGGTATGATGTATTTAACGGATTCTATGGTAGTTTGGTCACGTTGTCTGGTTTGTATATGATGGTCTTTGCTGGCAGCTAGTAGCAAAGTCATCAACAGGCAAACTGGCGCTTGCGCGGTAGAACGTTACTCCAAAAATACGGTGGATGAGCAGGAACAAAACTAAAACCGAGGGACAGTCGTTAAACACCGTTTTTGATCCAAATACCCGTCATTCCGAAAAATATATTTGTATTGTGTGATGAGGGAATTACTCTTTCTCTCACAACAGCTTTTTCATTGCTCAATTGTTGAATGACAACTAGGCTTTTGAACTTATTTAGAGTCACATTGTCAAACCAAATGGGCACTCACATTCTTAGATAATGCAACTGGAATGTTCTGATTCTTGAAAATTCCTCATCGGCCCATGCAATCAGTCATATAAATGTTGTTACCTTTTTTTCAGTTAAATATAGACTTGTGACTTTTGAAATGCGATGTGCTGGATTCAGTTTTCGGTTAATTGACCTTTTCTGTGTATGTTCGTCTCCCATACATTACACACATTATAGTTACTCATTTGGTGACAATTTAAAAGCTCACTCATTCACCCTAGAGCCATAGATGCACTGGTCCCGATATTTGGACTGTGGGGCGGAAGCAGACCTGACCAATCAAACTCAGAAGCAGTGATGGGCGGAGCGGGTTGGTGGCTTCTGGGTCTTAAGACCCAAATGTTTTCTCAAAAGCCTCGAATATTTTAGGTTTAAATGTGGGTTGCAATTTTCAGTTAATATAACAATACGAGTCCAATGTAACAGTTATATGACATAAAGCTCAAAAAAACATTTTGCACTCAAATCAACTCAAACCTTGACTAGGTCCTAGGTTCGGGCTTAAAGTCACGACTGTTTACAACGTCTGGCTCCGCCCTTAGACCTTCGTTACTTTACTGCTCAACCCCTCTTTTTCACTCCATCAACCACTTTTCATTTTTCCAAAAGAGTAACTGATCGTTAGTGCAACAGGTAACTACCATCATGACGCAATATATCACACTCAACACTGGAGCCAGGATGCCCATCGTCGGTTTGGGCACGTGGAGGGTAAGAACTGTCTTCGTTTTGATGCCTGTCGCTTACATGAGATCAACATTTTTTCTATTTAAATTATTCAATGTGCTATTTTGTTGTACATCTGTTGTACCACTGACAACTTGTCACAACACCGTACGTACACAGTGACAGTGCCATAATGGAAAAAAAAACAGAAAAGGTATATTAAACAAATATCCAATATAACAGATCGTATATGATCTTTAGCCAAGAAATGAAATCAATCAAAACCCATATTATCATCCATAAATGTATTCATACAGTGGTGCATTATGTATAAAATCATTGTTAGAGGTGCTAATAGTCTTAATTAATTATGACCGTATATATGAATGTGTGTGCATTAACAGGACTTGATCAATTCTATAAACAATAGAAATTAGAAATTGTAATATCAATTTTTTTCAACCAAATACAAACTTCTTTTATCAAATGTATGGTGGAAGAATGTAAAACATACTGTCACAAAATACATTTGGACTAAACTGCAGTACAGTAGAGTTCAGCCAAATACATGTAAAATATGCTAGAGGTGGTTGGTAGATTTGCTTCATTCACCAGCCTAGAAAAACAACGATTATCCATTGAGTGGCTGGTAAAATGTGAAACATTACTCTAGCTATTTGGTTGGTGGACAAAACCAAAACAGCACCTTGATTCAGAGCCCATTGCGCAGGGTAGTCTTTGACTGGATTTTCCAATCTTGTCTAATCTCTCATTTGTTTCCTTGTGAATCTGCAGGCTGCCTCTGGACAAGTAGCTGAGGCAGTGAAGGCTGCCATTGGTGCAGGCTACAGGCACATCGACGGGGCCTTCGTCTACCAGAACGAGGACGAGGTGGGAGAAGGAATCCACGCCATGATTGACCAGGAGATCGTGAAAAGAGAGGAGCTATTCATCGTCAGTAAGGTGTGTGACCGGAGTGTTAAGTAGAGTTTGTCATGGCGTCCGTAACCAACAGAGGGTCATAAGACCGGGAGTCTGTCAGTGTTCCGACGGTCCTTGAAAACAGGCAGAGAGTGTCTTCATACTGAATGTTTAGGGCTGTTATGACACAATTATGGGGTTAATTAACAGATTAATTAGTTGCAGTGGGATTTTTCTAACATCTGAAACAACTCCTCTGTTCTTGCTGTCATGGCTCCCGGGCTTGCTGTGTGGAGATCGCCAGAACAATCACACAAAAAAGCTGCTTTCAGAATACTAGGCCATACACATCAACGATGTATCCCTTTCACAGATTTATGCCCACATTATTATCTCTCAGTGGAACCGTTTGGTGTCTGTTTTCCCCTCTCCAGCTGTGGTGTACCTTCCATGAGAAGTCTCTGGTTAAGGGAGCCTTTCAGAAAACTCTCAGTGATCTCAGACTGGACAACCTGGATCTGTACCTGATGCACTTCCCGATGGGCTTCCAGGTAGAGTCGGGGGGGGGGGGGGTTCTCTCCAGGATTGGTTAGTCCCAGCGCCCTTTATCCTAGTGTGTGTGGCGTACCCATGCCTACTTTCTTGATGTTCAGTTCATTTATGATTTACATATATATGTACAACATGCAAAAAATGACAAATCACAAGAAGTAATTTACTGCTAAGCAACTGATCTGTTTGATACTACAGCCTGGTGACAATATCTTCCCCGTCGACAAAGAGGAAAAAGTAATCCCACATCATAGCAATTTCCTGGACACTTGGGAGGTAATAAATCAGACCTTGAGCCACTTTACACATTAGGCCTAGTCTAAATGACAGTCTGGTTGGGGGAATATTTCCCTCAAGAGATTTGTTAGTAATTTTTTGTAGTATTTGCCATGAACTGCTGACTTTCTGACCAGGCCATGGAGGAGCTGGTGGATGCAGGTCTGGTCAAGGCCATTGGCATCTCAAACTTTAACAAGGATCAGATTGAAGCCCTCCTGAACAAGCCAGGCCTCAAGTACAAACCTGTCACTAACCAGGTATTGGGAAATTGTGTTTTTTCCAGCTCTTGTACAAAACACCAAGCACATTCTTTTTTAAACCTTGATAAAGCACATGTATACATTGTAATTTTGCATATTATAATTATGTGTTTCTGTGCGTGATGACATTCATTCTGTACATGATGACACATTATGTGTGTGTGTGTTCAGATTGAGTGCCACCCCTACCTGACCCAGGAGAAGCTGATCAGCTACTGTCACTCTAAGGGCATCTCTGTGACGGCCTACAGTCCTCTGGGCTCCCCAGACAGACCCTGGTCAGATCACACTGCCCAGCTCACCAACACCCACAGCACACATCCACACAGCTGTAACACACTAGCCTCAATGCCCAGCTCACCAACACCCACAGCACACATCCACACAGCTGTAACACACAAGCCTCCTCACTGCCCTGCTCACCAACACACACAGCCCACATCCACTCAGCTGTAACACACTAGCCTCAATGCCCAGCTCACCAACACCCACAGCACACATCCACACAGCTGTAACACACAAGCCTCCTCACTGCCCTGCTCACCAACACCCAGGATTACCAGAGCACAATGAGACACATATTCCCTTCAGTATTTCTATACTATGTGATATACTTCTACTGTTCTGATTCTGCTGTAAAGGCCCTGTCACACCAAAACGTTCTGGTCAACATTCTCTGAACGTTTTAATCGTTCAATTTCGAGCGTTTTAGGGCGAGTGACTAACGTGGGACTGACGCATGAGGAGTGTGTAACAGCAACCAAGTAAAACACCCCTGAAAACTATTAGCACTTTTGTGCATGTTAAAAACTTTTTTTTTTGGACCAGCGTTCTCCGCCGATCAGCGCCGATTACCAGCATCACCAGCATCCACACAACGCTCTTCTGGCGCTATACCAGGGACCATGGACGATTACCAACGTTTCCTCTAACGTCATAGAACGTTGACCAGAACGTTAAGGTGTGACAGGGGCCTTAAGAAACATTGTTCCTAAATCGTATTTTATTTCTAACAGGGCTAAACCAGACGAGCCTAGTCTTCTTGAGGACCCAAAGATCAAGGCCATCGCTGAGAGGCACAACAAGAGCACAGCTCAGGTATGACACACAAGCTGGGGGAGTCAGAAGGCTGAGCGGTTAGGGAATCGGGCTAGTAATCAGAAGATCGCTGGTTTGATTCCCGGCTGTGCCAAATGACGTTGTGTCCTTGGGCAAGGCACTTCACCATACTTGCCTCGGGGGGAATGTCCCTGTATTTACTGTAAATCGCTCCGGATAAGAGCGTCGACTAAATGTAAATGTAAGCTGAAATAACATTAAGGACAGTTAGTAAGTGCAACGATGAGTAACAATTATGTGTGGCCGATTCAGTAAATTAACTTTAGTTTTGCTTTTGAGTATTGCTTTCAAACCTTGTTCTTAAAAGAAAAGTTAGACAACATGGCTCACATGGTTTGTGTTACACGGTATTCGAGGTTGAGATGGAGATGAAACATGGACAAGGTTCACGTAAAGGGGTGCTTGACTGTGAAGCACTTCACATTTAGTCACATGACCATCACATTTAGTCACATGACTAACCGTGCCCTTTGTTTCTTTCAAGGTTTTAATCCGGTTCCACATACAGAGGAATGTCATAGTTATTCCTAAATCTTCTAATCCCAACCGGATTAAGCAGAATTTCCAGGTACTAATGTCTCAGATGGTGAACTGAAGGAGATCTGGGAAAGGAAGGGTCTGTGTGGGCAGACTAGGTGTCTGACACTTTAGATCATCTACAAGCACTCAGTTTGCAGAGTAGAAGTAATTACTTTTTACTTAAGTAAATGTCATAGCCCATACTTCTTTACTTTAACTTGAGTGAAAAAGTGTAGTCAGTACTTCAACGGTGTGAAGGATGTGTGTACTTTTGCCATCTCTTTCGTTTTCACATCTATATTTTCCTTTTCCAAGGTGTTTGATTTTGAACTGAGCGAGGAAGACATGAGGACCATCCTAAGCTTCAACAAGAACTGGAGAGGATTTGCCATGGAGTGGTAAGAGAGCAGGAGAGATAAAGGGAGAGATAAGGAGAGCGAATAAAACGTCTGTTTACTGAAACCATCTTCTGTTCACTGCAGGGGTTCCAAACACAAAGACTACCCTTTGAATGCAGAATACTGAGAGCTCCAAGTGTGTGTTTGTGGAGTGAAAAGAAACACTACAGATAAGAAGCCAACTATCCAGTTAACCCTGCTTTTCCCCTCTTGTACTTCATCAGGTTATTCTGTGCCGATTTAACTATTGTGAATGTTTTATTAATTGTTTCGCTTAGAAATAAATTCACTACGTAATGTTGCAAGCCTTTAGTTTTTTTGTAACAACTCCAAATGTTCCCTTACTCTTCCTAATTTACATAAAATAAGATTAAATAAAATCTGGTTATAAATATTAGTTGGAACACTTGCCTCACTTTTTAGCATTTATGTGTTATGTACGATTATTTTCTTATCTCAATAAAAATATCTATGGTACCTTGTTTTCTTGGTAGTATTCATTTTGCTTTGTCATGCGACAAACTATCACACACGCAGACAAAAGCTTTATTGCATAAGAGAGGAAATACAGAAACAGCAGTTTCATATCCTGCTGTGTCACACAGAACAAACATGCCTTCTCATCATGAGATTAGGAGTTTAAACGTTGCCAGGAAAGGGTCTATGACCTAGTGGGGTTCAAGACTGGAAATTAACTGTTTCAATATCCCCAAATCAGATTGGTCATAATTCATATTGAGATGTGTGATATGACCCACCTGTTCTTGTTCAAGTATTTGTTAATAGATGATACATTTTCAAGTATGGGAAACCAAGGTTTCATCAAGGTTATTTTTATAAAACATATGCGTCAATCACGCTCTGGACAAGAGCGTCTGCAAAAAAAAAAAAAAGATTAAATGTCAATCAAACCTAAACTATGCATCAATTTTACTAATTGTAAAACCAAAAAGACACAAAAAAAACTAGCTCACAATAACGTTCATCCTATCAATACATCACTTCCTACCCTTTAAAACATGTTAGACGTGAAACTACGGTGGCCCTGAAGTGCAAAACACAACAGCGAATAAGAAAACACAACGGCAAATAGGAAGACACAACGTCAAATAGGAAAACACAACGGCAAATAGGAAAACACAACGTCAAATAGGAAGACACAACGGCGAATAGAAAAACACATGTTGTGATTGGTTGACAACATAACTATCACGTCGATTGTAGCCTACGCCTTGCATCAAAATCATTCTTTAAAATAGCAAGTCTCTTCGAGGTATTAACGTTTTCAAAATAGGCTTTCTCCTTCCTGTTAAAAGACAGACAGTCCGTTTTGTCCAATCAGGAGGGTCCGTCTTCTACTAGAGGCCCTACCTTTTCCGTCAGAAGTTAATGTCGTTGTGTTTTTCTATTTGCCGTTGTGTTTTCCTATTTGCCTTTGTTTTTCTATTTGCCGTTGTGTTTTTCCTATTCGCCGTTGTGTTTTCCTATCAGGGCCACCGTATGAAACATCCAATATCACATTATCAGAAAGATGTACAGCTGCATGTTCCTTGATCTCATTACCAGGGTTCAATCCTGAGGGTCTGTTAAACAGAGCTTGACTGCTAGATATACAAACTAACCTATAAAACTTAGTCTCCCACAGTTCATAGTTCTTTTCGTCTCCGTTAAACACAAGACGAGACCAACGTGAACTTGTACGTTCGCTCATGGTGCTGGCAGTGGCAATCCGTGAGACACGCATTCAAACGCGCATACAAACAGATGTCTCTGGGTGGCTACTCACATTGGATACCTTTGCGCACAAACGTCAAACGCATCTGGGCCCGTAACCTGTTAAACAGAGCTTGACTGCTAGATATACAAACTAACCTTTGGGATGACAAATATCATACCGAGACTGGATGCAAGTTCTGAGAACACTATTTATTTTGTGCAGGTGCATCAGCTTTTATAGACAGTCACATGACACACACAAACCTAAAATGCATCAGCAATAATTGGGAGCACAATCAGTTGTCAGTTATTCAATTAACAGGGTCACAGGAATAAGTTGTTGAACACTGCTGTTTTAGGCCCTTTCAAGGCTTGTATTTTTATCCCAAAACAGCAGGAAAGGAGATCTACCGTCAATCTACCATCAATCCTCATGAACCTCAAATACTGTTTCCATTCCTTTTTAAGACTAGATTCGATTGTGTGATATGTTGTTTGGCAACATAAAAAGCATTGTCGCGTGGTGTAAGACAGAGCAGTCACAGTTCCACAAAGCTCGTACCACCAGAGAGCTTTAGCTAGCTGTGTTTATTTCATTTAAATGCAGAGTTGTGACCAGGTTCAGAGAGACTGTAGCTTAATCAACAGTAGCAAGCCCCAGCATAAAATAGTAACTCTGGTGTAAACAGTAAAGTATGTTCCTTCAGAACTCTGCATTGAATGGATAGTCTTTATGCTTCACGCCCCTGGATAGAAGAGAGAGGAGGAAGTAGAGAGAAGAATGTATTATTTAGAGAGACACGGTGCTCGTTCAAGGTAGAATATCAAACTAGTCGTGTTCCTTAAACAGATGGATAACACTGTGCTTCCTAGGCTGTTATTGTTGTGGTCTCACCAATGCATGGGACAGGCCCTCCAGTTTCTGTTGAAACCCAGAATGATCTTCATCTCTTCCTCAGTCAGCTCAAAGTCAAACACCTGCAGTGTGCGCACACACACACACACACACACGGAACAGTTTTACCATTTCAAAACAAGCAACATCTCTAAGAGGAAAATGTGTCAAACAGTCCATGCACACACTAGTGGTCATCGGAGTACGTGAATAACTAGGGTCTTCTACCTTGAAGTTCTCCTGGATGCGCTGAGGAGTGATGGACTTGGGGATGACGATGACGTTCCTCTGGACTTGGAACCTGATCAGGACCTGGAGGGTTAGGTGGGTTCATAGGTCAGATGTTGCTGCTGCCACAACATTAATTTGGTGCATAACACCATAACATTTTGTGTGCATTTCACAAAACCCCCGTCTCTGAGAGGCACCTGAGCGGAAGTCTTCTTGTACTTCTCAGCGATAGCCTTGATGTTGGGGTCGTCCAGGAGAGAGGGGTCATCTGGTTTGGCCCTGGACCAAACACACAAGGACACACAATGTCACTGCCAGTCAAACCTTGGGCTCGAGACTGTTCATAAGGACCGGCAGAGATGGAGTAGGTGAGGAGGCTAGTGTGTTACAGCTGAGTGGATGTGGGCTGTGTGTGTTGGTGAGCAGGGCAGTGAGGAGGCTTGTGTGTTACAGCTGTGTGGATGTGTGCTGTGGGTGTTGGTGAGCTGGGCATTGAGGCTAGTGTGTTACAGCTGTGTGGATGTGGGCTGTGTGTGTTGGTGAGCTGGGCAGTGAGGAGGCTAGTGTGTTACAGCTGTGTGGATGTGTGCTGTGGGTGTTGGTGAGCTGGGCAGTGTGATCTGACCAGGGTCTGTCTGGGGAGCCCAGAGGACTGTAGGCCGTCACAGAGATGCCCTTAGAGTGACAGTAGCTGATCAGCTTCTCCTGGGTCAGGTAGGGGTGGCACTCAATCTGAACACACACACACATTCATTCATTAATAGCTGTAGGTGACAATTAACCAAAGGAGTAAAGCCATTGATCAGTAAGTTAATGATGCACTTTGAGAAACACAAGTATGAGCATTGCGAGGAAGGGGCAACACTTTTGGGTCGTTCTGCCATCTGTGAAAGTTGTCTAGCGTCAAGAGAACACAGCGAAAGCAGAGACGGGTGTGTCAGCGGTGAAGGCGACTCCCTGGTTGAGAGAAGCAGGGCATTTACTAGGCGGGTGTCTCTGACAAACAGCAGCCAATGAAGGTCACCATGACAGCCCTGATGTCTGGCCCTGGAGGTCCTTACCATTGTCAGACTGTTCTCTGCCAATAAGATGGCAGGAAATGAGAGATAACGACATCGTAATGACATCACAGGGCTCTGGCCTTTACAGAGAGTTCTAGAAGCCCCCTCAGGTTTGGCAGAATTGTTTTGTTCTTCTTGTTTTAGCAGACAATCAGAATGCATAGCTACTGACGCAGTTGCTCTCTCTGTGATATACCTGTGAGTTTCTGGGTATGAAATGAATCCCTGTACCTGGTTGGTGGCAGGTTTGTACTTGAGGCCTGGCTTGTTCAGGAGGGCTTCAATCTGATCCTTGTTAAAGTTTGAGATGCCAATGGCCTTGACCAGACCTGCATCCACCAGCTCCTCCATGGCCTGGTCAGAAAGTCAGCAGAAACAGGAATATGACTCGTATTGTTTTGCAATGAAACAGTTGACCTACAGATGAAAACGAAGGGGATGCAGGGATGTGAATGAGTTATAGTCACTCTCACCCCCCAGGTGTCCAGGAAATTGGTTCCATCAGTAACGGTCAACCCTTCACTGTCCAGTGGGAATAGCTCAGAGCCAGCCTGCAAACCAGTGTTGATTTAACTACCATGAAAAGCACAACAGATACTGAAGTCCCTCACTACTGACACAAAAAACTACAATAGTAGAATTATATTATAATAAACACCCCGATTCTACCTGGAAGCCCATTGGCCAGTGGACAAGGTAAAGATCTAGGTAGTCCAGGCTGAGATCAGTGAGAGTTTTCTGACAGGCTCCCTTAACCAGAGACTTCTCATGGAAGGTGCACCACAGCTGGAAAGAGGAGATATGGATATTTAACGATTTAAGTATATGAAGCTGCAACAGTGTCATTTCACAATATCATACCCCACCCTAAACACAATAAGAAAAAGAGAGGAAATAAGAAGTAAACATGGAGGCTAGAGATTTCACTTGATGGCACATCATAAACTGCATGATTTTGTCGGCATCATTCATTACAACCAGGCTGCTGCCCACTCGCTCAACACGGTGTTGTAAACATCCTGTATAGGTGGAGGCGCCCTGGATAAAGCTGTCTCACCTTGCTGACCACAAACAGGTCCTCTCTCTTCACCACGCCGTCTTTCACCATGGCGTTTATTCCTTCTCCCACCTCTGTCTCGTTCTGGTAGACGAAGGCTCCGTCGATGTGCCTGTACCCTGCAGAGATGGCAGCCTTCACTGCCTCCGTCACTTTACCTGGCGGGGACTGATGGGTCAGAGACAGACGTGTTTTACCTCCTCCATATAGATACTAAGATAGCTGATACGATAAACTGAATCAGTCGCTATATTATACAGATGATTAATCAATGTGTATAATTTGAGTTGGCTATAGCTGTGTTATAAGTAGCCTAATCAAACGAGTGAAGCGATGCATGAATATTTCATATACTATTAGCTGACTTTCTAAGTTAAACGACGAAGAAAACTTCTCAATTCAACAAAGGCTTGCAACTGGCAATCATTCAAATGTAATGTGTGCACTGCGCGATTGATACAGCTACTTTGTTGCTAGACTAGCCATTATGCTAGCGAAACGGAAGTACTTGTCTTAATCGCTATAGTTTTAACACTTGTAATATTAATAAGAAACGCACCTTCCAAGTCCCAAGACCAACAATAGGCATTTCTGCACCGGTGTTTAATTTAACAGATTTCGCCATTGCAGTTCCAAGAGATGAAATACAACCCGACAGTGAATTTCAAGCTAGGTCAAGTGGAGCCTTTGGCAGTCACGAGTTAATATAGCTGCCTGGATCCGAAGAGAAAGTTGGATCGAAAAGCTGGTCAGCAATCGACGTCAACACCGATCGATTGATTTTTTATGTCTGTCTATTCATCTAAATAAAACGGATCTATCTGTCACTGTTACGGCACAGTGTAAACATTATTTTGTTATTTCATTACCGTTGAAGTTTGACTTGTAATATAAACAGTACAATAAAAACAAGAACAAGTTTCCCAAAAATTTTTTATTAGAACAATACAGCAGATATAAAGGTCTATTGCAATCATACACTCTTCCACAACACTAATGTGTGCTTCAACAACAAACAAAAAATGCACTCCCCCCCCTCCACCCCCCTGAAAAACAAAAAAAACGCAAACACTTAAACAACACAGCAGCACCTTCCTCCGATGTTTCCGGTAGCGGGACAGTCCCACAAGACCGCTGCAGTCTGGTAGGACGGTCCTGTGTGGAGTTGACTAAAACTAACCCCAAAATTGTCAGAAAACTCTAGAAAAATGGGTTTGATCAACCTCCTTGGACTCTCCTTTCTACCTTGAGGTACTACCTCGAGTACAGGAGAAACTGAACTGCAACACTGCAACAGGATACAAGCTTTAAACACAGCCCCCCCCCCCCCCCCCCCCCCATCCCAAACCATTCAAACACATCAACTCTCTGAACCCTTCTCCCTTAGCTGGGGATAGAAGAGCTGACTGGGAGATTTCGAACTGGGGCAGAAGACAAGCTAATCAAAGACAACGCTGTCTCTTTCAACCCTGGTCCTGGACAATTTGGAAATAGATAAACGATGAACAAACAGATGAATGGAGGTCTCAAGCCCCTGCATTGATCATTGAACTTATCCATTCCCAAATAACTACAGAGCAAAACAAACCAACATCATCATCATGTCCACCCAAGTGCGGCTGGGCAAGAAAAATAAAATTGAAAATAAAGCTTTTTATCAACGATCATGGTAAACAATAAAAAATGGTGCTAAAAATGAAAAACGAAAAGACACCTAACCCAAACACTCTGAGATGCACTTGTTGTTCTTCTTGTTGATCTGGTCAAAGGAGGGTGAAACCACTGTCACACGGTAGCACCCTGGCGTTCCCTAGACCTGGGTCTGGAACTGTCTGTCTGGGAGGAGAACACCATGGGGAACCCAGCCTGGGGAACCCACCCTGGGGAACCCAGCCTGGTCCCTGTCTCTGGGCCTCAGAAAGGCACCTGTAAGGGGTATTGGGACCTGCTCGTTGATCTCTAGCACACAGGCTGTGTGTGTGTGTGTGTATGAGCGAGTGTGCTGCTCCTCAAAGATACAACAATTGTTTAAGACAACTTTTTGTTTTGTTTCAGTCTTACTTGTTGTATCTCTGTATGCTTTCTTTCCCCCCAGCTTTTCTATTCTTGTCCAAAATCTCTTTTTTTGTGTTATTTTATATATATATATATATATATTTATTTAATACAAATCTATATAACCCAAAATTTAGAAATCTTATTTACATGAAAAAACGGTTTGAAAGCGGCACATCCCAAACCCAAACACCCTTGTCATAGAGAGACTGAGAGAAAACCTAGTGTTTTTTTTTAATTTTCTTTTTCAATTCCTTTTAGAATTATTTAGAGTTTTTCTCTCCGGACAACCCTCATTGCATTTAGCAAAAAAACTATTATGTTTCTCTCTGCACCATAAGCAAAAATATGTATCATCCAACATTCAACCATAACAAACTCCAAATCATCATCATTGGGACGGTTGAAAAACCAGTCTCAATAACAACAACAAAACAAAACTTTGATGCAACCAAATTAAGTCAATCAAACCATCAAAGATTCAAAACAACAGAACAAAGGTCATACATATTTACATAGGTTTCCCATTCAAGGAAAAGAACTCCCTGTCTGTTTTAATGTTGCTCTCTGGAGGTCATCCAGGGATGTACAAGGAGGCAAAGCAGCCTGTTTCACTGCGGGAGGAGAGAAAGTGTGTGTGTTTGTTGTGAGAGTCTCCCCCAGGCGGTGTGTTGCCGTGACGACCGGTGGAGGGCTCACAGGGCGTCCTCCACAGCGCAGCCAGCCCCAGCAGTGTAGCGGAACTCCTGCAGGTTGGACACGCCGTGGAAGTGGACGAACGCTCCTGCCACCACCAGGATGTGGAACAGCTGGTGGGAGTGGAACTGGGCAGGAGAAGAAGAGGGGGACACAGGTTGGCAGGTTGGAAATACAGGTATTGTGTGTGAGTATTCACACACGTGTGTTTTTGTATAGCATCTATTTGTGTGTGTGTGTGAATAGTATCTATTCACACACGTGTGTGAATAGTATCTATTCACACACGTGTGTAGTACCTATTTGCATGTGTGTGTGTGTGTGTGCGCGAACCCATACTACATACCCAAATGTCGCACTTCCCAGGGAAGAACCTCTCAGGTATGCGTGCTGCGTAGAGGCAGGCTCCAGTGATGTACAGGGTGGCCATGAGGAGCAGCCAGCCCATCTGGCCCATGGTGGTGGCCCGTAGGAAGCCCTCAGAAATGACAAAGTGCAGGCTGGGGACGACCCCGCTCAGACCCAGGCCCACAAACACACCTGGGGACACAAGGGGACAGGCGAGGGTCAGCGAGGTGTCACAGGGGTGTGAGGGGTTAGATACGTTTCTTCAAATCATCTACCTCTACACACCATGAAACCCACACACACACAGGGGGACACACACACACAGAGAAACCCACGCACAGACACCCGCTCACAGTACCTGCTCGGACGCCGCGGTATTGCGGCGTGGCAAAGAAGTCGCACTGGGAGACGGTGATGGCTGCCAGGCCCAGGATGCAAACCACGATCAGGTAGATGAAGCAGGGCTGGGGGGAGCAGTAGAAGGAGTAGTAGAGCCACGGAACAAACGAGCCCATGATCAGGAAGGCTATACCAGAGTAGTCCAACCTGGGGAGGGAGGGAGGAGGGAGGAGAGGGATGGAGGAGGAGAGGGATGGAGGAGGAGGAGGAGGGGAAGAGGGGAAGAGGGGGAGGGAGGAGAGAGAGAGGGATGGAGGAAGAGAGGGAGGAAGGGGGGGAGGAGGAGAGGGTGGAGGAAGAGAAAGAAGGGGGGGGAAGAGGGGAGAGAGAAAGGAGGCAGGCAAGCAAAGCGTGATTAGAAATGAGAAAACTAAGAGAACGATGAGAAGTTTAGATAAGACAGAAACTACATGATGGGACATAGTCAATCCTTTTGATGGTAGACTGAGCTTACTTGGAGAAGACGCGTGACACGCCCTCAGAGTGGCAGTACACCGTGTGGAAGAGCCAGGAGAAGGACAGACACAGAATGGCTCCCAGGAAGAACACGCCGATGACTATCTTTTCCTGGAAGGGGGCTACGAAGGCCTTGTTGGTCCGGAACATGTACATGAGCCCCAGACACAGGAAGAACAGGCAGCCTGGGTGAGGAGGGAGAGGCACAGGGAGAGGAGGAGGAAGAGAAAGCAAAAGTCAATCCAGGTTTGACTTGCAAGACACGTAACTGACACAAGGGGGCAGCGTTAGGCTGAGTTCTGTCGAGTGGGCCGTATGAAAGTGTGTGTGTTTGTCTGTGAGTGTGTGTGTGTTTGTATGTGTGTGTGTGTGTGTATGCGCTCGCTACAATTTCTGAGATGGGCATCACTGGCACTGCACTTCAGTGGATCTCATCCTACCTGACTGATCCGGGGATCTCAGCTAGGA